>NC_083276.1:55897020-56049336 GCF_963506605.1 Zootoca vivipara
GAGATGGAATTACAGTTGTTCTATTTCCAGCACAGATGGCACATAAAACAGGCAGTGCATACACTTATTTTTTTAATAGGTCATTTTAAATGTTTCCCTTCCACCGCTTAAAACTGTGTGGTTCTCAAATTCAGGCAAAAAGTGCCTGCTGCTGAAAACAATGTGGCCATTTTTCACACCTATTTAAAAATAAGGTGAAATGTATTGCTTATGTTCTGTTAATCTATGATATCATAGGTTAATGCAAAGGAGGGTTAGAGCAATCGTTTGCAACTTAGTGTGATGGTTTTCACTTTTTCTCAGGCTCTTGTGAGAGGAACTTCTAATGGGGAAAGGGCAATACCACAAAGAACAACTGCACTGCTTTGAAGTTCACGTTGTACTTCACACTTGAAAAACTGGTTGTGACCTACAAGCTGAACACAGCAGACCACCATATATGGTTTAAGGGACTCTACAAGGCACTGAATGAAAGTTCTCTTGCGGTCTGGCTTCCTAGAACAGACGAAAATGTAACCTAAAGGCCACAAAACGATGCTGCAGATCACAAGTTGTGCAGTACCTATTTTACATTGTGTCATCGCTTCTGGTTTGCATTAGGCTTACCAGCCTTCCCTGAACTGGTGCCCTCCAGATGTTTGGGACTACAACCCCCACCATCCCCAAGCAATTGGCCATGGCTAAGGAGAGTTATTGACCAAAACATCTGTAGAACCAATGGTGTAGCATGGGGGGGGCAGTGGGCCCATTGCCCCAATCACACAATTGTGGAGGGGGGGAGAGAGACTAACCTACAGAGATCTCCATTGCGCATCCTCTGTGCCCCGTCCCTGCCCGGCATGCAAGCACCCACCTGGCGGCAACAAGGGCTGGGGAGTGGAGGGTGAAGAGCCCTCTCTGTACATCATCCCTGACTGCCATGCGAGTGCTCGCCCTGCAGCAGGGGCCAGGCAAGCGGAGAGGGTGCTATTCACCCTCCACTCCCTAGCCCTCTCTGCCGACAGGGAGGGGGCGCCAGAGAAGTGAGGATAAGCAGCTGTGCCAGTGTCTTCCAAGTTCTGGGGAGATCATGCGAGAGGCCCATGAGATCTCGCTGGAATCTGGAAACCGCTTCCACAGCTGCATGACCCAGCAAGTGAGGCTTTGGCAGGGACGCAGGCTGGCACCTTGCCACTCAAAGAAAATAAGGAGATAGGGTACTGCTTGGACAGTCTGAACTGGATTGTAGGGATAGCTATATGAGCTCTGGCTTCCTCCAGACTACCTTTGTTCATAGTCTGTGTAATGCTGCCGTACCTTCTTTTTTTTTGGTTAATTTCATTGTACACAGGTTGCAAAATGACAATAAAGGTATTATTATTATTATTATTATTATTATTATTATTATTATTATTATTATTATGAACCTTTCCCCAGTAATCCCATCTGTGTTGCCCACGACTATGGAGCAGAACCCCTCTAATTATATCTAATTGTGTTCATGGATTTCCTCCCTTTTATTTGAAGCACACCTAAAAGCTTCGATCCAGCAACTTAAAGAGGACATAGGTAAGCATCAGGATGGTAACGAGGAGATACATTTATAGTTAAATGGGCGACACATCTGGAAAATTGCTGCTGTGTGCTGACATCCTTCACTGCATTGAGGCAAATACAATTGCAGCCACCGTAGACACAATATCTACTAGAGTATTTCATTCCTGTTTGCATGTTACAAAACATTTGAAGATGACTGTGGTTGTCTACAAATGCCTTTAGAAATGGGTGTGAATTACTCTGACTTTGACACTAAACGGCCGTGGCTTTGATATAGCATCAGCAGCTTGATAACTGTACAAACATAATAGGGAGGCTTCTCTGTGGCAGCACAAATGACTCCCATGGTGCAGTGATGCTCTTTTTAAAAGTCCATAGATTGTTTAATTAGCCAAAGGCCTGGGAGAAGAGGAATATTTTTGACTGGAACCTAAAGATATGTAACAAAGGCACCAAGTGAGCTTCTCTGGGGAGAGAGAGCCCTGTTGAAATGGCCCATTCTTGTGCCAGTACCCTCTAGGCCTCTCATGTAGGGGGCACACAAAGAAGGACATCAGATGATAATCAAAGGGTCCAGGTTGGTTCATATGGGAAGAGGTGGTCTTTGAGGTATTGTGGTCCTGAGCTGTTTAAGGCTTCATTGCTCAAAACCAGCACTCTGAATTGGGCTGGAAACTAAATTGGCAGCCAATGTAGTTGATCTAGGTGTTATATGCTCAATCTGTCTTGCCCCAGTGAGCAACCTGACCCCCAGATTTTCCACCTGCTGAAGTTTCCGAACCACCATCAGATGCAGGCCCACGTATACCACATTGCAGTAATCTAACCTAGAGGTTACCAGAGCATAAATGACAGTCCACCACATCCACTGCCACAGCTGCAGATGTAAAGGAGTAGTTGAGTTAATTGTCGTGAAAAGAGGAATATATGGAGTTTCTTTTAACTTTTCTAAACTATGGGTTGAGGAACCTCAAAACATGTTGGTACAAAAAATAAATGTGTGCACTATGGGGAATAACAGCACTACAGAGCATTTTCCGAGTGCCTGATAATCGTGTGTGTGTGTGTGTGTGTGTGTGTTTAGTGGAGTTCAGCTCCAGGTATTGAATAAGTTGAGAGGCCTCTTGCAGCCTACCGTATTTATCTCATAGGCTTACATAATTGGCAGGGGAGAATGACCCTCATCACTTAGGTCTAGCATCAGACACCAACTGATGTAAGAGAAAAGTCCGGATCTAATCACACCCAGTCTTCATGCCAGAAGGAAGGATCGGCGCAATATGGTCTTCTAAAGGACAATGGAGGATTAAGAGGAATACTGAGGTGAGAGACCCTAGGGAGTCTCTTCTGCCTTACACTTACTGTAATTAACACACTAGCTAATTTGATCCTGCCTTTTAATTTGCACACAGTCTCACACTGGTGTTCTAAGCTAATGGAAACTGACGGGACAGAACTGTAGACTGATAATAAGATATCAGCGGGAAGTTTTGGAGGTCCTTTGCAGTGTGCTGAATGATCTAATAGAAACAACTGCAGGTGAAGCATGCTTCAAATAAAAGGCAGGAAGTCCATGAATACAATTAAATATAATTAGATGGGCTATGTCCCATAGTATGTGATATCACAAAGCTGACAGAGGCGGACTTTTTTATGCATTGTGAAGAAGACACCTAGCTGGTTCTCTCTTAGTTAAAAGGGCACATACAAGAAATCTAGTGCAGGACTCCTGGTCCCATGAAGGATTCCTCCTTATACCATATTGCTTGAGGCAGTGGGCAACACAGATGGCCACTCAAAGAAAATAGGGTAGGGTAATAGGATTTCTGCTTGGGCAGGCTGCACTGGATTGTAGGGATAGCCATATGAGCTCTGGATTCCTCCAAATTACCTTTGCTCATAGGCTGCCCTACCTTTTTTTTAAACCTTTCCCCAGTAATCCCATTTTTATGCACTCATGTTTCCAGTTTATTTATTTTGTTATAGCTGTGGCAACTTGGAACTTGTTCATTATTAATTAAGAAACCAGGAAAGGAAATAAAGGAGGATGGGCCGTAGCCCAGTGGCTACGAAGATGGGTCTGCCATGGAAAGTGTCCTGTACCAATCTTGGGCCTTGACTTAGTCATGGTTTCCCCTAGTAGGTTTAGGTATCCTACTCTCCCTCACCCGGGACACGGGTGGCGCTGTGGGTTAAACCACTGAGCCTAGGGCTTGCTGATCAGAAGGTCGGCAGTTTGAATCCCCGCGACGGGGTGAGCTCCCGTTGCTTGGTCCCAGCTCCTGCCAACCTAGCAGTTCAAAAGCACGTCAAAGTGCAAGTAGATAAATAGGTACCGTTACAGCGGGAAGGTAAACGGTGTTTCCATGTGCTGCACTGGTTTGCCAGAAGTGGCTTTGTCATGCTGGCCACATGACCTGGAAGCTGTACGCCGGCTTCCCAGCCAATAACGCGAGATGAGCGCCGCAACCCCAGAGTCGTCTGCGACTGGACCTAATGGTCAGGGGTCCCTTTACCTTTTATTCTCCCTCAGCCTTTTCCACTCCCATCTCTAATGTGCCACGACCATAAGACTGAGTAAGGATTACTGAGGTGGTGTGTGTTCTTTCAGCATTTAATGGAAGCAGAAGAGTCTTAACTTGGGCATGCCGCCTCACATTAGTAAGAATCACGTAATGGGTACAGCAGGGCCACTCTGTCCCCCAGCCCCACCCCGGAGGAACCTGTTGTATGTATTCTGGCTCCCTTCATGATGCAGACTTCTGCACATCATGTATAGAACAAGCTCTCATTTAGAGAAGTCCTCCTCTCTCCAAAAAGTGAATGGAGGAGGATGAGGCCAGTAGGACTTGTGGGAGTGGAACTAGCAGTCCTGCTCTCTCACTTCATGTGATTGTTGTGAGCAGGAAACCAAAATATGTCTTATATCATTATGAAGTTTTATTTTAAACTATTTATTTCTATTTATTTTGTGCCATTATAAGTCCATCCATCCATCCATCCGTCTGTCTGTCTTTCTATCCCATCTATCTGTCTATGTTGTTAGAAGTTTTAAACATTAGGGACATCATGCCAAGAAGAATGTCTGTATAACTGAAAGTAACTTACCTCACCTATGGAAATGACAGAAGGCAGCAGCTGAGCTATGTGATACTCCAAATCTCTGAATCAACTAACACAAATGGTATGTCTTATGTCTGAGAAATAAAAACATAAGGAGATTAAAGGGGCATATTGAGTGAGAGACAGAGGAACACAGATTGACCTCAGTTAATTTTGGAAAGCTTCTTTAGAAAAAGAAAAGTATATTGTACGGTTACACGTCCAACCTGGTAAGATGGGCTCCCTTTCTAGTGATGCTTATCAGAAACGCGAGGTTTTGGTGTAGCAAATGATCTTATGAAGAAACAGGTGTTTTAAACAGTCTGGATTACCCCCATTAATCTGCTTATCCTGAGTTAACTGAAGAGATTGGCTGCCATGCAGCGTCTAGATTGATTCCCAATCCAATCTTTTATTTATGCATGAGGATAAAAATGAAGGGAAATGTGCATTTGTGGTGCTGCAGTGTATACAGATGCCTGACTTGAAGTCGGGTCAGTTGTATTTGGGGGTATGTGCAGAGGAGGCAATGCTGCCATCGTTCCCATACATGCTGGGTTTATTCAGCACCTTCGGGGAAAAGTAATGCATGAGCGAACCCTTGCTTTATTGTCATCAGTGAGTAGCTATTATTCGGACATGCAGTTGCAAACCATAAGAGCAAGGGGAAAGCAGCTGTGCCAAATGGAAAGTTTTGGTGACCGTTATGAATTCCTTTCACACCACCCATTTCTGAAAGAAATTACAGGCTCATAATTTAAGCACAACAACTATAGCTATAGTGTGATAACACAAACCGGAACAGGCACACTATTAATTTGACCTGCAAAAGCCTCTAGTTGCTAGTCTGGCTGTCAGGTTCCTTTCTCAGCCAAACCTATGTGAATGAAAAAGCTTTGCTGGAATATAAACCTACGGAGCCAAAGAGGGGAAATGCGGGTAGGATTCCACCCAGTTGTTCCGTAGGAAGTAAATCTTGTCCCCACTTTCATTGAAAGGATAATGAATTTACAAAAAGGCCATGGGATGACAGATCTGGCATTTATTTTTTAAAAAAGATTTGGATTCTTGAATGACAAGTTTTAAAATATTTGGATATACCCTAAGCTGTTCCCTGTTCTCTGTTGCTGCAAATGGGCAGAGCCTCTGACTTATGTCTCAATGAATGTAAGTCCAAAAATAGCAAAGTCTTCTAGCATCTTAGAAACAAACAAATTTATTATGCCATAAGCTGTTGTGGACCACAGCTCACTATAAGGCGTGTATATAACATCTCCATCTGCTTAGGGTGGCTATATGTCCTACCCTACAGAGGACAACCCTCTAGTTAAAGGGCTGTCCTCTATTTGATGGAGTCCTCTTTTTAAAATCCTCTCTGGTCCAAGTCTAGTTTAAAGATAAAGAACCATACAAAGGGAGTTACCCATAAACATCTGGACATCACACTGAATAGCCACACAGGTTACCAAGTCAGAGTCTTCCCTACTATGGTGGTGTATGTTGTATGTCTATTTAAATTGTAATGATAGTTTCTAAACTTGCACGACTACATATAAATACATATATTTGTAGGTACATATTCATATGTACAAATTTCATGCAAATCTTTGCTTTTTTTGTTCTCTTCTTGGTGATGCACACATAATTCAAGCGCTGACAGAAGTTTAAGCATCTGAAAGACCCGCTAGGCTATTTCTTGTTTCTGGCATGAATTTCAGGAATCTTTACACAATTGTGATGGCTGGAACTTTGGTGTAGTTTTTTTTTTCTTTTAAGGAAGCTCCAGTCTCAGAGTCCCAAAACATCTACATGATTTTTTGTTCCCTGTGTGATGCCAAACAAAATTCTAAACCCTACCTGAAGCTTTTGTGAAACTGAGAGGCAGAAATCTCTCTCCCACGATAACATTGAGAAAACATGGTTAAACCTAGCACTGTTTCTTCCATGACTATGTAGGGAAAAGACATGATTTAACAACGTCAAGGCCTTAGTCATAAAACACAATTGCTGGAGTGTTTAAAATATTCATAGAGCAGTAAGCATTAACAACACCAGACTTCATCTTATAAAATTCTGTAATGCAAATTGAAATGAAGTGCTCCTTCCCAGATCCTTTTAAAGGTTAAGTGGCTGTGGCAAGAAGTGTTAAAATTGTGCATAAAGTGACATTCTCTAAAAATAAATATTTAGAGCTTGGACATTTTTCTTATTAAGACCTAAATCTGCCTTTTATGGCAGAAAAGCAGGGTTCTGTGAACCCCAGGATCTGGGCACCATCCCATTCAAAAGCTTCTAGTATTGAAAGTCACCATAACAGGAAAAGCAGGGCACAATCCACCCATGGTTATTGTACAGGCCTGCTCAAAAGTATGCCCCATTTAGTTCAATTGGACTTATTCCCAAGTATAACACAATGGGCTTTAGCACTTTGCAGTGCCATTGATATCAATGGGAGTTAAAAAATGTGATATAAATCACCCCAGCTGAAATATTTGGCACTTCAAAGCACAGAATTTCAATGAGACGATGCCCAAACACTATGGCATAAATGCAGAATTCCCAGTGTGGAACTGAATATTTTTTGCTCACAGCATGGTTATTAATGTAACCTAATTATCACATTTTTAATCTGTCTATCACTACCTTAGTCATGAATCACAGTTTTGAATAGGATACATTTTGCTCCTTAAACTTTTGTAATGAAGTTACTATGAATGAATTTGATAGACTACATCTGACACATGGCTGGCTTTGAAAAGAATGCACCTTTTGTTAAGTACTAATGATAAGCAAATTATTATTTGAAACATGTGCAAACCCCCTTTCAATAAAACTTTTTTAAATTGCAGCTCATAATGATGATTTCAGACTTTTGCTTGCAATTTTGTAATAGTGTAACAAAATAAATAGGTAGCAAAAGGGCTTTCTAAATGCCCTTTCAAAATCATGATGATGATGAGATGTTTTAGAGCACATTACTCACACGCTCTGAGATGAAGACCCAGCACTGTTATGGGACTAACAAATGGCCACAACTTTAACTTAAAGTGATCTGCAATGAGATAAATATCTCTGCAGTAGCCTTAATTCGACCCAAAAAGTGTGGGCTCCTACCTCTTAAAGGGAGAACTGGGATGACACACTTCGTGTCTACCTTACATGAGAAACTCCATCCTGGCTCCAAGAACAATATGGACTTTTGGCCTGATCCAGGAGGGATCTTCTTATATGTAATGATAACTTCAAGACTAGATTACTGCCCAATACTCTTTGTGTGGCTTCCCTTACAGCTGGTCCAAAATGGCAGCCTTCCATGTCATCTCTCACACTCCAACCCTTGGGAGCAGACTGTAAGGGGGACAGGGAATCAGCAAAAAGGGCTCTGCTCGCCTTTCTATTCATGAAAGCCTCCATTCTGATGGATTAAATGATTACTTGTGAATGGAAGGGGAGCATTGAATACAACTTCAAGTTGTTCAAGGGGTGGTGGTTCAGCTTCAAGAATGCTTGAAAGAAATTGATTGATCCATTCCAGTCTGGCTCTGGGGCCAGTTTGGCACTGAAACCACCTTTGTCACCTTGGTAAATGACATTTGTTGGGGGAGAGAACATTTCTTAGGAGAGAGATGTAGGGTCTACAACCTTGCTCATTCTCCTTGAATGAGTGGTTTCCAGTACCATTGACTTTCTCCTTGAGTGGCTTTCAATACCACTCAATACTTGTGGAATGTGACAGGGAGGTGAGGGTCAGGGGCATTGTACTTCAGTTTTTCCGTAACTACCTCAATAACTACCGTATTATAATATTATAATAGTTTCCAGAGAGTAGTTATTAGGAGGGTGCACTGCTGAGCACCAAGGGAGCTGTCATCAGGAAATATGGAGTGAACTGTCATCGATACACAGATGACACCCAGCTCTACTGCTCTACTCCATCTGAGTCATGAGAGGCAGTAGTTATTTTTTGTTGTTGTTGTTTAGTCATTTAGTCGTGTCCAACTCTTCGTGACCCCATGGACCATAGCATGCCAGGCACTCCTGTCTTCCACTGCCTCCCGCAGTTTGGTCAAACTCATGTTCGTAGCTTCGAGAACACTGTCCAACCATCTCGTCCTCTGTCGTTCCCTTCTCCTAGTGCCCTCCATCTTTCCCAACATCAAGGTCTTTTCCAAGGATTCTTCTCTTCTCATGAGGTGGCCAAAGTATTGGAGCCTCAGCTTCACGATCTGTCCTTCCAGTGAGCACTCAGGGCTGATTTCCTTAAGAATGAATAGGTTTGATCTTCTTGCAGTCCATGGGACTCTCAAGAGTCTCCTCCAGCACCATAATTCAAAAGCATCAATTCTTCGGCGATCAGTCTTCTTTATGGTCCAGCTCTCACTTCCATACATCACTACTGGGAAAACCATAGCTTTAACTATATGGACCTTTGTCGGCAAGGTGATGTCTCTGCTTTTTAAGATGCTGTCTAGGTTTGTCATTGCTTTTCTCCCAAGAAGCAGGCGTCTTTTAATTTCGTGACTGCTGTCACCATCTGCAGTGATCAAGGAGCCCAAGAAAGTAAAATCTCTCACTGCCTCCATTTCTTCCCCTTCTATTTGCCAGGAGGTGATGGGACCAGTGGCCATGATCTTGTTTTTTTTGATGTTGAGCTTCAGACCATATTTTGCGCTCTCCTCTTTCACCCTCATTAAAAGGTTCTTTAATTCCTCCTCGCTTTCTGCCATCAAGGTTGTGTCATCTGCATATCTGACCAACGAAACAGATAACAAACTCCACATACCGTAGATACATTAAAACTAAGAGGAAAGTGAAATGAATACATTGAAATATATTACAGCTGAGGTGCTTGGAGACAGTGATGGACTAGATGTAGGCCAATAAACTGAGGTGAAATCTTGAAAAGGGAGAGATGTTATGTGTTCCAAGTTCTCAAGTCCGGGAGGTGGGCAGATATCCTGTTCATGATCCAAAGGCAAGGTCAGGCAGAAGTCCCTGAGCAATGCCTTATGGTGAAGGATGGGTAATAAATCCAATAAATAATAATAACAATTGTAGATGGGTGCCTGTGAAAAATCAGCATTGGAATTAAAGCCTAATGTGTAAACACATGAGCACCGAGTTCAGTAAGTTCTTTAATCACCCTATGCTGCCTTTTAGCCCTTGCCTTTAAGTTCTGCCTTGTGACTCTCCGTTTCATCCTAGATTATGTTTATATAATGCACTTTAGAATCTGCAAGAGAAAACATGCAGTCACAGAGAACATTTCTGAAGTTGAGAATATTATGCAATTTGTCATTTTTGAGATGACTGAGGATAATTCCAGCTAAAAATCGGGGCAAAGAATTTACTCTTCCATCTACAACAACACTGTTAAGCGCGGTTCGGTGTAAACACAAGACTTCTAAATTTTTAAACATACTTGGCTGGGCGTGGGAATCAGGGAGAACAAATGAATGTTGACTGGAACAGGGCCTTGAACTCTTCTGTGTTCATTTCTCTTTGGTTATATCGAAATAATCTCCCATTGGGGCGAAACTGTTTGCAGCAACTAGAGGTAGGGGACAATTAATGTCTCCAGAAATGCCTCTCTCCACATTCCAGTCCTGATATAGATTCTGTAAGAGTTAGACAAAAACATATCCCCAGCCATAACATCTTTACTATGACAGAAGAGAGGAAGGGCAGCATAGGCCATCACTCCTTAGCAAATGCCTTTTGTTTGAATGTGACCAACCTGCTTGCTTCATTTGGTACTCAGATTGACTATAGATGGGCTATAGGTTTGTGTGCTTCGTCACTGCCTCCCAGGTGATATCCAAATGAAATTTCGGACTCTGTACTTGAAAGGGGGAACCCATTGTTGAAATAACAGCTGGAACCTCCCAGGTTGTTACCTTCTATGTCCAATGGACCAGAGAATGGGAACGTGCGATTTCCTTGCCCAGGGCTTCTATTGAAAAGCACTCAATAGTTGAATCCCACTCATTGGTCTTCAAAAGGCATTTAAAGACCATTACTGTCTCCACCTCATGAATTATGGGAGGGAAAGCATTACAGAGAGGGGATACTATCACTTTTGTGTTGCCACCAAGTGACAACATGACAAATATATACTTGTTGTAGATGTTCTCTCTCTGTGTGTGTCTGTGTGTACTTCTGATTTCAGACACATCTGAGGAAGGCTGAGTATAAAAATAGCATACCTGGGTAACCTATTTAGTTTGCCGCTCGGTTCATTTCACATACACACCAGGGGGCCTTAAGGCTTCCTTTCAATCTTTTTTATAGCAGTGCATTCAGTTATCAGTGTGTGAAGGATAGGATTCTATTGGGTTGAGAGTGAGGGCAAGGAAGAGGGGTAAAGAGAAACCCTGAAAAAGAAGGTTGCTGTTAAACTACTGAAGGAACCAGGAAAAATGCTCTACCCTAGATGAGAAGAATTGGATCTTTTTTTAAAAGCTTCCCTCTGCAAAAAAAGCCTTTTTGGTTCCACCAGATGGCATGCACTCATCAAATCAGGCTGCACTGTGATCATATATACTTGCTCCAAGAAACAGCTGTCAAAAAGGATAAAGCCGTACATACTAAGCTTTAGGACCTAAAATAATTTGTCACAAGAGATTCTATTATGCTACACTTGATTTCTGTAATCCTTTTAACATCTCACAGAAAGGTAGCACATCCTCAAAAATGAAGGGATTTAGGGTGGGGGTTGTTTTGCTTTCATCGTCTAGTATCCAAATGGCTCTTAATGGGATTGCTCCTTCTAACTAATGAAAGCAGGCTACGCCTAATGACTCTGTAAGGGAGATACTGCCTGGTAAGAAATCACAGTGATGATAACAACCCCAATTAGAGTTGTTGGGGTTTTTTTTGAGGGGAAGGTATTAAATATGAAGGCAGCCCAAAAAGAGAGAGAAAAGAATTTAGGTAATAAGAAGCGTTAATGACATGGAGCTGTAGGATCAGGCAGGATAAGTGTGCTTAAGCCTGGAACTCAGTATTGTACTATTGCAATCATTCCATTAGTGCAAGCATTTCTGCTTACTAGATGGGATGATCTCCTCTCACCTCCTCTGGCATGCTGTTCTGGGGGTTCTCCTGGACACACACCTCCAAGCCAATTTGGGGTGGGGGTGCACAGGGGGGAAAGAGAAAGAAAAGTGCTGTTGCACTAGCAAGGCTCATTGCAATAGCTCTCACTAGCACTAGTACAACAGTTTCTTTGAATCTGAGCCTAAGGCAGCAGTCTTGGACCCCAGCCTTAACCAAGCAACCACTTCTCTAGGGATTGCTGCAGTTACCTCTTGAGCTCACCTCACCTCTGTGCCTTAATTATAATATTGAACTGAGATAAACACACAGTCAGTTCCATTAGGAATCATTTATCCTTATCCGCAGCTGCCTTGGAATGCAGCCTCACCTGTGGCCAGTTGATCTGTCCTGAGTTCTCTGCTTCTAGCCTAGTTAGGAACCCTTACAAGGAAGCAGGAAGATACTGCTGACAGACTGGTCTGCTAGGGCAGGTAGGACAAAGTTATATTCTGTTACTCTTTGTCCCTCCCTGAAACTCATCTGCCTGGTTGGTTGGCCTGTTTGGTCTTTTGCACAATTTCTCTAGGCCCAGCACAAACTTGTAACATGAGAGTGGGTGGGCCTGAAAGTTCAACACACATATGACTTAGAGTGCTTCTGAATTGTTAGGAGGAATTCATGCGCAAACCAAAAATTTTGGTTTACCCAGTTAAAGTGGATGAAAGCAATCAGTCAGCCAAGCACAACAAATCCAGTAGTTGTTTTTAAGGTGCACACATGGCAGCTAGGACCATAATGAGGAGATGCACTGAAAAGTGTGGGGTGAATGAATGTTTAATAGTAAGGTGTATAAGCACCCCACAAGCAAATCAGGATGAATGGTTGGTCATTGTATAACTGCTGTGTAAACCAATCAGAAGATGTTCAATAAAGACTGGACATAGTCTAACTGCCACATAAGCTTTGTGCAAGCAAATCAGGATGAATGCTCAATGAACAGGTTTTCTCAAGGAACCCTCAAATGTGCATGCTAACTCATGGGACAACAGTGATGGGGCTGGGAAAAAATGGATGCCATCATGGTGGGGGTGGAGACATATTCTGGAAGTCCCTGGCAACATGCTTTGCCCCTCTTCATGCAAATGATGCACAAAGGGGGCATGTGTTTGTCCTTATGAAACCTGAAGCAGTGATTTCACTGAAATGGCCCCATTGTGTAAAAATGCAACATTGTATTTTTACAATGTGAAAAACACAACTATTGCACAGATGTTCAAGATTGCTATCAAGGATCAGACTACAGTAGTAGACTATTGTGAGTTGGAGAAACCCAAATTAGAAATTGTATCAGCGCCAATCCATTCAAATTAACCTTGATAAACAAATATTGCCTAGCACAAACCAGTGATGCTATGAGGGACGTAGGAGTCAAAATTAGGCCACAGGCTTATAATGTTAGTCTAATATACACAGCTGGAAGTAATGTATATGAAAGGTGTTATGTATTATGTATTTAATTTGACTGCAGTACTCATTCTGGCCACCGTGGCTGCAGTTCTCACTCAGGTCCACAACATGCAAATGAAGGATTAAGACTGCTGTTCACGGATTGGGTAACTAGGGGAAGTTTGTTACTGTTGCAAGTTACTGAGTACTATATAAGCCAGCCGGCTAAGCTATTGTGCAGTCCAGGACTCAGAGCTGAAATAAAGAACTGGTTTTTTTTAAAAGAGCTGTGTCTTCATCCATCTTTCCCACGACTCAACAAAAAGGGATGATGTTCAATAAAGGGCTTTAGTAATTGCGAAAAAGGGTTTTGGAAAAACCATTGAAAGCAGAGCAAGGTTTCTCTTCTGTCTTTTTATTTATTTTGGTGGGAGAGGCATTTTTGTAAATAATAATAATAATTGGACAGAGACATATGGTACAAACCAGACCACTGGGTTTCAGTGGTGTATAATCCCTAGTTTGATTTTAACTGGCTGACACAGCAAAGGCAATCCAGATTTCCTTGGATTCACAATCATCCCGACTAGCAATTCAGCACCACAGCAACCTTGCTGGCCATCATTTTAACTTCTCCGTCATGTCTGGACTGCACAGCTTGGCATTTCATACAGGGACAGCCCCAGGGATGAAAAGGCTATAGGCAAAGTGGCATCTAGATTCTCCTCAGTCGGTCGGCCCTCTCAGGCCTGCTTGGTAGCTGCAGCACTCTGGTCAATACTGGAAGCGGGATCAAGTGCCTGAGTCTTTCTGCATTTTAACTTCCCACAATGCTCCAGAGTGATACTGCATCAGGGAGATTGTACGAAATGAATAGGTCAGTGAAATCCAACCATCCAGCACTGCAAAGAGCAGGCATAGGCAAACTCGGCCCTCCAGATGTTTTGGGACTACAACTCCCATCATCCCTAGCAAACAGGACTAGTGGTCAGGGATGATGGGAATTGTAGTCCCAAAACATCTGGAGGGCTGAGTTTGCCTATGCCTGGCAAAGAGCATCAAGTCATTTATATCTATATATATATCTCTCTCTGGATATCTATCATCTATCTATCTATCTATCTATCTATCTATCTATCTATCTATCTATCTATCTATGGGGCTCAGGGCAAGTGGTAGCAGTAGGCCCTGCTGGAGCACTGGGGCCCTAGCAGTTTCCCAGTGCTGGGTACCCAGCCAGTCTTGAGACCCACCCTGAATTCATAGGCCCTGGCTCTCTCCCCACTCACCATTTGAACGAGCACTTGCTATATATCTATGTATTATAAGATCTCTATCCAATCAATCAATCGATCATTAGATAGAAAGTCAATAATATATACCTTGTGTGCAGATCCCTCTAAAGTCCAGTAATTTGACCTCTGCATGTTTCACCAGGCATAAATGTCATTTGAAACACAGAAGCTCTCACGGAGTAAGCGAATGGGCCAAACAAATAATCTCAGTATTTATGTTGGCTTTAGTTTAGCTAGCAGAGGGGGTAGCATTTTGGATAGGTTTCTATTCTGCAGCTAAGAATCTCTTGGCAGCATCTATGAGAAGCACAGACAACAGCAGCCAAGGAAAGAACAGTGGAAACATACTTAAATCCCATGTAATAAAATGCAGATGTATGAGAAGAATCTTGAGCAGTCGTTACTTCATAGTTCATATTTATTCCAAGTCACTGCTAGGAATGGCTACCCCTGGAAATGATGCCTTCCTCTTATGTTTTGCTGTCCTTATTAATGGATCTGAACTGTTCACACATGGATCTAAGATTCACCAAAATGCTGGAGTGCTAGAAGTCAAGGTTTCACATTTGGGCAAATAAAGTAATACAGATTTTGTTTGAGGTGGTTGTGGAAGAACCTAATCAAGACTTGAACTTGATCAGCATTTTCTTAAATTTAACTTTCACATATTCCACATTGGATCACATTCTCGTTCCCAAATTGTTTAAAATAGCCACATTGTTTTTGATAAACTGATGATAAAAGGATAGAAAAACAATTGTGCTTTTCACATTGTACACTTAGTTTTAATTCATCTGTTCATGATGGTCAGTCTTGGGAATGAAAAACCACCTCTCATTAGTTTATTCATCTTCTCCAAGACATATGCTCAAAGTCCACTATTTTACCCAAAGTATCAGATTCCTAGTGAAACCTTACCATTTCACTGGAGACAATTTACAGCTGACAAGTTTCTTCTAACTAAGATATAAACATATCTGTATCTGTATACTGTAAGAGATGTGGTGAAATGAAGAAGGAACAGGCTTAGATCCAGTGTGGTTAAGAGCGGTAGACTCGTAATCTGGTAAACTGGGTTCACGTCTCCGCTCCTCCACATGCAGCTGCTGGGTGACCTTGGGCCAGTCACACTTCTCTGACGTCTCTCAACCCCACTCACCTAACAGAGTGTTTGTTGTGGGAGAGGAAGGGAAAGGAGAATGTTAGCTGCTTTGAGACTCCTTATTTATTCTTTTTTTTCAATGAGTACACTCATAGAAGTTACGATTTTTATCTTTATTTCCTTCCATGTTGATTTATATTAAAATCAATATAGTGGAGCACAACCTTGCTTTTGTTTCTTGATCTCTGTGGCTTCTGTTACCATTGACTATGATATCCTCCTGGCACCTTGGAATGGAAATTGTGGCCCTTGTGTTACAGGAGTTCTGTTCCTACCTAAGGGACCAAGTCCAGAGAGTAGCACTAGAAGAGTGCTTTTTGAGCCCCAAGCAGTTAGTACCCCCAATTCTGTTTAGTATCTGCATGAAGGTGCTGAGAATTGTCATCAGGAGTTTGCGCCAAGGTGCCATCAGCATGCTGTTGACACTCCGCTCTATTTCACCACAACGTCTGGATCAGCAGAGGCAGGGTGCAATGTTGGGATGGATGAGGGGAAATTGGCAGGGCTTGAATCCTGGCAAGATGGGTGGGTGAGGGCGTCCCATGTTCGAGAAATTGGTCAGTTGTGTGCCCTGAACGCAGTTGCAATTGCCCTGAAGGAGCAGGTAAGCAGTTTAGTAGTGGTTTGGGATTCTTCTCTGTCACTGGAGGCCCAGGTAGCCTCAGTGGCTAGAAATGCCTTTTAGCAGCCAGCCACTGAACTGCAATCCACCGCATGTAACAAAAATGTCCAAAATGTTCATAAGCATGCCTGTTGCAGCTGAACTAGACTGAGCTCAATGCTTCATCAGATTCTGGATAAATATAGACAACCATTTAGCAACCAATTGGTGTCCCTGAGAAGCAACCGCCTAGAAAGGTTATTAAGAAATAGTCTTCTTTGAAAGAAAAGGATTCCAGAATTTATTGCCCCTGACAAAGTTATTAAACCAAATATTGTTTTAATTATGAACACTTCACTGCTGCTATTCTACCTTGGGTCCCCCCCCAAAGTATATTGTGCATACTTACTTGAAAGAGGGGGTTTTTTTTAGCCCCTGGGGGCACATTAGTCCAGCTGAAATGCCCAGAAAAGCAGCCACAGTGTTTCTGTATCTTTTCTGCAGTTCATTGACTTAATACAGATTCTTTGGAGAGTTGGACATTGAACACCTAATAATAATAAAAGGTCACAGTGCAGTTGCAACTAATACAAGATTCTGAACGAAAGAATTTTGACAACTCCCATGGTTCTAAAATCAAAGAATCCTCTTTCAAAATGCAGGCTCATTAAAACAAGACAAATGCCCAGAAAACAATGGTGTGTGAATTGTGCAACAGTACATACAAAATGAAAATGGTGCTGACAGGAAATGAATCCACATTTTACAAGGCATACTGTGGGGGAGAAGAGCTTGCTTAGGCTAAATGTTGTCACATATGCATTTGGAAATTGTGAAGAGTGTGCTGTGTGACTTTATTTCCATGATGATAAACTTCCCAAGCCACATTGCTGGACACTCATGGAGAAGTGATTCAGTGCCCCTTGAATTAAAACAGAGATCTGAATATGGATTTTCTGATTCTCAATAAACTTCTGCAGAAAGGGTCAAGTTCCTTGGCTTTAGGGAGTTGAACATAATGGAAAAATGTCACAAGATAGTCTTCACATTTTCCAAATGCAAACTTGTGTGTGTGTGTGTGTGTGTGTGTGTGTGTGTGTGTGTGTGTGAAAGCATGTTTTTCTTCACGTCCCAGCCGTTTCATGGGGACAGACATAATCATCCTCTCTTCTGCTCAAATCCTGGTGATTCTTATATCATGAGTTGCACAATGGAAAATAACAACTTTGACATGAATATACAAACAAAAACTGATTTGATGTCCCCTTATGCTTCATCTCCTTCCTTTTATGCAGATGTTTCTTGTATTCAGGGTGTTTTGTTTTCTTATGTATGGTGTGGAGAAAGTGGCTAGAGAAAAGTTGTTCTCTCTCTTTCATAGTTCTAGATCTGGAAGCTGAATGCTGGAAAAGTCAGGAACCACAATCATCCTTGTGGGTAGCATGAAGCAGTCTCTTTTCCATCCATGTACACTCTTGGGTATTGGTATTTAGGCAACATGTTTTCTGTTGAACCTCAGTTAATGTGAAGCAGCTCTGACGTAGCAATGTTAAGATGCGTTGGCCGTAAAGAGATACAGAGATGGAATCTATAAAAAGTTGAGCCTGAGCTGTAAATAACTCGTGAAATACTTAAGTTATCACATAAAGTAGAATTGTTGGGAGCACAAGCCTTATGCTTGATTTTGAGGCTCATTAAAAGTTTTGGTCTCATTAAAGTACATATTTCAATCTCATTAAAAAGTTAACATTTGGGGCTGGCAGCTGTGATGAGGCAGATGGCACCATAAAAAAAGAAAAGAAAAGGGAAGGCTATACCTCAGATTCTGAAGAACGTGGTTAAAGAGCTACTTTGAATCACGCCAAGCTGGCTCCACATCACTCAAGCAGGAAGTCTTTAGCTTCAATGCAATGGCTGAATTGAAAGGCTTAGGAATTGGGAGAACTCCGGAAGAGAAGCATTGCTCTCGCCCAACTATCTATGCATTCTTCTGATTTTTTCTGGCTTTCTGAACAGTCTGAACAGTAGTTCCTTTTTCTTTTCTTCAGTGAACATTTTCTCTTGTTGTTTGCTATGTCCCAAATGCTTTGCTGTGGAGATCCGTTTGGTTAGTCCCTCCTAACGTTTCCATTTGCTTTTCCAAACTGATTTCTGTCAATGCTTATATAGGCATGTTCATTCCCCCCCTCCAGTTTCTCTCATTTTAAGAAATGAGAGATTTCTTGCATTTGATTTTTTTTTTTTTTAGATCAGTGGCAAGTGGTGTCCGCCCCTCCAGATGTCAGTGTCCTCTAAGTCCCTCCAGCCAGAATGGCCAATGATGAGAGTTGTAATCTAAGAACATCTTCTGGGCCAGAGGTTCAACACTCCTATTTAGATTCTAAACACACAGAGAAAAAGTTAGTTTTAAATTTCTGTGCAGAATCTAGTTGTGTTAGGCATTTAATAAGTAATAATATTTTAGCTCCTGTATTTAACATTTTAGCTTCCAATGAAGGAAACCTACAAATAATTTTGTAACACTAAGAAGTCAGGGTGAACAACATGGTAGTAAACTGGTTGCTTTCACCTTTGTGACAACATAAAGTCTTGCATACTCCAACCTTACAGTGTCTTGATTTCCCCTGCTTCTTTTATTTAGTGCCAACAACATGCCAAAGCAGGTAGAAGTGCGAATGCATGAAAGCCACCTGAGTCCAGTGGAGGTTCGGAAGAAGAACCTATGTGTGCGGTTCTGCCTTTCGCTCAGAAAAAATCTGCTCCTTTCACTTACTGTATTCGGTAAGTAAAATTCTCTGGTTCATGAATGTAATTCTTTTTTACAGCTGGATTGTTCCCTCTTATAATCTTATGCAGTGGTACCTCGGGTTACAGATGCTTTGGGTTACAAACGCTTCAGGTTACAGACTCCGCTAACCCGGAAGTAGTACCTTGGCTTAAGAGCTTTACCTCAGATGAGAACAGAAATTGCGCTGCCGCCGCCACGCAGCAACAGCGGGAGGCCCCATTAGCTAAAGTGGTACCTCAGGTTCGGACCTGTGGAACAAATTAAGTTCATAACCAGAGGTACCACTGTACTTCCCTTTCTGTTATCATTACAGTGGCGCAGCCAGCGGCGGAGCAAGTCGGTTGAGCACCTGTGGTGGCGCGTGTGCCCTGCGCCCAGGGGTGGGGTCTCTGGGTCTCTGGAGTCTGCCTGCCTCTTCCCACTCAGCTGCCCTACGGTTGAGGGGGAGGCAGCCGGCGGACTTTTGGGCAGCGTTGGAGCCTGCACACGCCCAAGCTACCGCGTCGCTCCCAGGAGAGACATGTAGCTTGGGCGCGCTGCAGGCCCCGTGGTGAGTGCCGCCACGGGAGGGAGGCATTTTGTCACCTCCCTCAGTGGTGACACGTGGGGCAGCCCGCCCCCACCACACACCCCTTCCTCCGCCCCTGGGTGCAGCTAGTTAATTTTGAACCCTAGATGTTATGGTCTTGCAGAGTGGGGGCTTTAGATGTCCATGTGTATTACTTCAGTTGTGAAGCACACCATTAGCTTTTCTCTTCTCCTTTCTGCTCCCACACCTCTGGTCCATGCTTGTAACAGATGTAGAAGCAGGGGGGGGAGTTGGCAAGCCCAGTAAATAAAAATAAAAATGAAATACTGTGAGCATGTGCAATTTCAGTTTTTTAATTCACATAAATCTTAGCACCATCGTGGCTAATGAAATAAAACGAGGTTTACTTCTGATGCATTTATTTGGGAATAAACATCATTTTGTGGTAGAAAATCAGGACTATCCCAGTCATAAGGCAGAATAAGACAATGTTCTCCAGTGGTGGGTTTCCCTGGGATGCTTACTTCCCTCATTATTACCCGCAATACAAGACAAGACTCTCCTCCACCACTGTCAATTCCATATTCTCCTTCCTGCCACACATCACTTTGCGAAAGGACAGAGAAAAGGTCCTTCTTCAGAACTGAGGCATTCTGGGTGAGATGGCCAGGAGAATGTTTGCATTGCTGCCACAGTTTGGTAAATTTTCTTGAAAATATTTTTTAAAAAAACCACAAATTCAAAGGCTACAATGCTACCTGCTGCAGCAACTAGGATGGCTTTTGCCCAGAAGGCCAGACTCTAAAGAAGGATCCCCCAGTGAAAGTCCTGTTATGGTAGCAGGACCTGTTGAGTTGCTAGCTCAACAATTTAGTTGAATCCAGGCCATGGTTTCTAAGTGTCTCATGGACAGGAATGGAAAGGATTTTTGGTGGAGAGAGAATGAACACTATCAAAACTGTGAGTGTATATGGGGTATGAAGGAAGGATGCCAATCTTTACCTTCATTGGTAAGCGGTTTGGTTACCATCTAATGCATTCAAGTTAATTATGGTGAACCTCTGGGGAATGCTTTTTTTTAAATGGCAATCTCCCCTCCACCCCATTTTATTCCTGTGTTAGGTATTATTCTCTCTGCTGTTCAGTTTTAAGCTGTTAAATTAGGGTAGTTTATTTTTATTGTTTATGCAAAGACTGATTTATTTATTTATTTATTTATTACAATTGCATATTCTTAGTTCCCAAATCATTGTTTTCTAATTATTTCTGTTTTAAAAAAATTGTTATATTTGTTCAGCTGACATCTTGTGAGCCACATGGGGAACAATTTTGTGGGAAAGTGGCATACAATAAGACCAATGATGATGATGATTTAAGTGTCCCAGTGCCATGACAGGAGTGGAGATCAGCTGGTTTCTCACTCTCATAGGCCACCAGCTTATCATCACAGCCTAGATGAGCAGCCCTGGAAATACTGGGTGGAATTCAGCATTGCACTAAGGAGATCAACACAAGCATTTTTACTTGTCCAGTGGAGTGATCTGCCTTCTCCTCCCTCTGCATGTTGATCAAAGGGTTCTCCTAACCCTCCTAAGCAGATTTGGGGTGGGCACAGGGGGACTCGTGGTGCTGGCTTTTGCTAGCCCAACAACTTAGTTGAATTTGGCTCATAGATTAGAAATGTAAATCCCTGTCCTTGTTTCAGAGGAATCCTATAGTGGAACAGGCCATGCTGCACATCAAAATTCAAATAATTTTTCTGTTCTCTAGGAAATTCAATTTAGTTCATTTCACCAGGACTGAAGATGGAGGTGAGGGAGAGATCTCTCTCCTGTCAGGAGAAAGAAGGATGGAGGAAGAAAATAAATTTATCCCTGATCTTTCCTCCCCTTACAAGCTGCTGATACTTTTTAGCTCGCTCTTTTGCTGTGCACCAGGGACTAGGCCAGTGATACAGTGATCTAGTTTTCTCAGTTGCCTGCTGGGTATCGCAGCTTCCAAATATGGAGCAGTTTGACATTTTAGTGTGGTTCACTGGCCTCATGCCCAGGCTTACTAGATTGTTTTCTTCTTTTTTCTTTTAATGTTACAGTACAGTGAGCCTAACAGCCAAATGCATGGCCTTCACAGAGCCTGCCTTTATTCACTTCAGCTTGAACGGACAGCTGTGCTATTAGAAGAGAAGCTTGTGTAGATAGCCTGAACTAAATATATTCCTGTCCTGAAAGATTTTGAAATGGTGCATTTATTTTGACATCTGCTTTTGGCTCAGATTGATTGTTGTGAGGTATCTGTGAGCCTTTCTCTGCAGGATCCCACAACAATTATTTTCGGTTAGATTAAAACTGCACCCTGGGAAATCTACACATCACTCTAATGATGGATAGTCCTGTTGTGGAGGCTGCTGCATTTTAAGCCTGTGAAGGATGAGTATAGACATCACAGGCACAAAATTCAGTTTTTCAGAAATTGAGGGTGCATGAGTTTGCTACCTTATTGAGGCTAAGGGTGCTGCCAGATGGAGTTGTGACTGTATATGTGAGATCGGTGCTCCTCGTACATGCATGAGTTACTGATATCACAATGACAGCCCATATTTTTCCTCATTTCAGTCAGATTTAACCATCTTCTCTATACAAAATCCAATAATATTCTAGGGAGCTTGCCTCATACCAAGTCCGACAATTGATCCACATAGCTCAGTACTGTCTACTCTGGCTGACAGCTGTTCTCCACCATTCCCAGCCCTACCTGGATATGGTAGGGATTGAACTTGGGACAATGATCTTCCATTGAGGTACAATTCTTCCTCCAACTCAATGTCCTGGTCACTGCTAGACTCTGGGGCCATGGCACCCCCACCCATCTCCTCTTCATTTCAGTGTCCTCTAAGCAATAACACAGGAGGCTGTGAATGAGCCAGGCCATTGATCCATCTAGTTCAATATTGTTTACACTGACAGGCAGCAGCTCTTCAAGATGTCAGGTGGAGTCTCTCCCAGTTCAAGACAGCAGGGACTTAAACTGAGACCTTTTGAATGCAAAGATACCCTGCCACTGAGCTAAGGCTCTTCCCATCTGGTATTTTCTCACCCCTATTGGAACCATGGCCTAGGAATGGGTATTGCATACTCTTTTTTAATGACCGTCATTTTTCCTACTTCTGTGTAAAATCCCTAGAAAATGTAAATTTTCTGTAAATCTTCTGGGTCACTGCTGATTTCTGGAGGAGGAAGCAGGGTGAGCCAAAGTTGTGTGCCTTCCAGATGTTGTGGACTACAAAACATCAGCCTCAACCAAAATGGCCATTGGGTAGGGATAGTGAGAGTCCACAACATTCAGGGTTTATTGTTGGCAAGTGGACCTGAGGTGAAGTCTGCCTCCCTCATGTCCGCTCGCCCAGCCATGCCCCCTTGAGGCCACTGCGGATTGGCTCATTTGAATCAGTGGGTTTGACGGGAACCTGTGAGCCTCTGCAGCGGTTGCAGGGGAACGTGCTGCACACAAAATGGTGCGTCGCGTCCAGGCAGTGAGGGAGGGAATGCCACTTTGGGCTGCAACCGCCGCTCACTGAGGAGGATCAGTAAGCGGCCATCATTGGCACAGCTAGCTCTGGTCCAAAACTGTGTTTTGTCAGGATTATTCTATTATGTGATGAATTGAGACTCAATTACTCAAATCCTTTCTTCGGTGCCTTCCCTTTTATTTTACCTTTCTTATCCAGGTGTCATCATGGGCGCAGTATGTGGGGCACTTCTTCGCATGGCAACACCTATTAATCCTGATGTCGTCATGTTGATAGCCTTTCCAGGAGACATCCTGATGCGGATGCTAAAAATGTTGATTCTTCCTTTAATTATCTCAAGCTTAATCACAGGTGAGATCTGTTCTAAACAATTAGAAGGTTAATCTTTTGTGAGAGATTAAGACCTATAGAGTCATGCTCACAGCTTTATACACTCTAATAACAATGTGTGTGTTCTTCATATTTAATGTACCGACATTATCCTTGAAAATTGTCTCCAAAACACCGCTAAGTAACTCCTTGTGCAACTGGAACAACTTCCGCTTGTCCAGCAGGACTTTCCCCCTCTCCTCACTCCTGCACTCGCTAAATCTGTTCTCAAGTTTCTCCCAACTCTCCAGAGTTGGAAAAAAAAACTGAAGTCTGCAATTGTGTACTACCTTTATTAAGATCAATTGAAAGGATTGCAAAATTGTGGCAAGCTTTTGAGTTCGCCAGAACAATTCATTAGGCAAGATGTTACACAAATATGTTACATCTAGACATCAGGGTTATAAGTCGGGGTTTATTTTCTCAAGAAGAGTGAAAGCAGCCATTGATTCTTTATCCCAGAATCCTCAGTGTGTACGGTAACCTTATGGGTGTAGTACCTGTGCGGGACTTACTCAGCCTGTGATCTCCATCTTAGAACTGTGTGCAAGCTGACCTCATGGTTTTAATAGCCGGACTAATTACTCTACTTTGTCGTTGTTTTCCTCTTCCCATCACTCCCTGCCTGATGTTTTCATATGTGTCCAAACTGCAGAACAACATCTTTAACTCACCTCAATGCATTTTTATACAGGTCTGTCTGGCTTGGATGCTAAGGCTAGCGGTCGATTAGGTACAAGAGCTATGGTTTACTATATGTCCACGACAATCATTGCTGCTATATTGGGAGTTATTCTGGTCTTAGCCATTCACCCAGGCAATCCAAAGCTCAAGAAACAGCTGGGAGAAGGAAAGAAGAATGACGAAGTGTCCAGCCTTGATGCTTTCTTGGATCTTATCCGAAACTTGTTCCCCGAAAACCTCGTACAAGCATGCTTTCAACAGGTGAATAACAAACCTTTGCCTCCCACTAATATCCTGTGTGTGAAAACCATAACAATAAAAAAGAACTGAAGAAACTAAAACAAGATTTGCAGCTGTAAATTTAGCTTGATTTATACTTATCAGTACAAAATAACAAACAGCAGTGCTTCTACTGCGTTCCTCATTCTTTGCACTGTTCAGTTTGCATTGTAGTTTACTTTATTTTAGTGCTTCATTCTTGATGAAAACATTCTTCAGTTTTTTCCTTTCCTACTCCATATACCTTCAGAATTTATTTTTGTTTCCCTGGAGCTTTAAAAGCCCGTCTTTTGTGGAGAAGGAGAGTTGTGATCAAGTCTAGGAATTTGGAGGAGAAGCACAGAAATACTTTTGATTTGCATGCCATTTGCCGAGCTTTTCGATTACAGTAAATATTTTCTGTCAATGGACATGCGCTCTGAACTAATTTTCCTGGTTTTAATTAAAGTCAGTTAAGCTTAATGTGCTTAGCTTTGATTGGATCCAGACCTGCCTATCAATAGGCAGAGTGAGGCAGCCAATTCTGAGCATTGTGGAAGCGCAGCATATTGCTAGTGATCTAATTTATTATTATTGTGTTTGTATTGCCAGAATGGAGTGCTTGTGAGGTTTTTTTTTTATCATACCTGCCAAGTTCCTCTCTGAAAAATAAGGGACCGGACCAAAAGTAGCATACTGGAAGTAGCGCGACGGCCATTTTGGAACTGGGCGAAGCATGCTCAGAAGTGACTTTTGATGCTGCTGTGCCCAGTTCCAAAATGGCCACCGCACCAGAAGTCGCGCTGCAGCCATTTTGGAACTGGGCAGAGCAGCATCAAAAGTCGCTTCTGAGCATGCTCCGCCCAGTTCCAAAATGGCCGCCGCACCAGAATAAACTGGGAAAAACCAAATAATCCGTTTTTTCAGCTGGGGACAGCTGGAAAAACGGGAGACTTGGCAGCTATGTTTTTTATGCCTTAGGTAACTAAATAATTTCACAGGTCTGGGGTTCTTGGAGGGCAAGCCCAGTTGCTTCCCAGACAGCAAAATGTCTTGGGCCATATCTGACCGGATCATGCTTTATATCTTACTCCACATAGACATTTATTTTTCATGTATTTCAGTTAACAGGGCTGGGAATATATTATATTTTATTAAAATAATTTCATTTATAAAGAAATAAAGTGATAAGAGAAAAAGAAAAGAATGGTATGGAAAAGAAAAGTGCAGAAAGTACAGTGTAATACAATTAGTAAAATCAATTACATTTCCACATATTAGTATATAGATATAAATGATATTATTATCTTAATACATATGCGGTTATTGATAGCCTACTGCATTCTGTATAAACTCGAAACAAATGTCAGTATATTTATCCAGACAAAGCCTACATCTATAAGCAATCCATTCATAAGTTGCGAGTGTTGTCAGGTTGTCCATCCATTGATTAAAGGGGATCATATCTTTATTCTTCCAGTTCATCACTATCAGTCTCTTAGCCAGCGTTAGGGCACATAGAATCCATTTTTGTTGTCCCATTCTCTGCGTCCATGCAATAGGAATATAATTCAAAAGAATGTTCTCTGAATTTTTTAAACCCTTTCCATACAGTCATATTTATATAGTCTAGCACTTTCTCCCAGAACTTATTAAATACAGAACACTGTAAAGACATATGTTTCAATGAGGCTTTATCCTTATTTCATCTCCAGCAAAGAACTACTTTAGGGCTGGGGATATATTATAATTATTCGTACAGAAATATCTGTAAAATCTGATGCATCGAAGGCTGTTTCTATTCTTCAGCACATTACTCAGAGAATACAATGCCACCATGGCCACTGTTGCATGGGGAAAAACAATTTTTTCCCTAGATCAAGGGAAGTAATAGTACCACTGTATTCTGCTCTGGTCAGACCTCACCTGGAATACTGTGTCCAGTTCTGGGCATCACAGTTCAAGAAGGATACTGACAAGCTGGAACGTGTCCAGAAGAGGGCAACCAAAATGGTCAAAGGCCTGGAAACGATGCCCAATGAGGAACAGCTTAGGGAGCTGGGTATGTTTAGCCTGGAGAAGAGAAGGTTAAGGGGTGATATGATAGCCATGTTCAAATATATAAAAGGATGTCATATAGAGGAGGGAGAAAGGTTGTTTTCTGCTGCTCCAGAGAAGCGGACACGGAGCAATGGATTCAAACTACAAGAAAGAAGATTCCACCTAAACATTAGGAAGAACTTCCTGACAGTAGGAGCTGTTCGGCAGTGGAATTTGCTACCAAGGAGTGTGGTGGAGTCTCTTTCTTTGGAGGTCTTTAAGCAGAGGCTTGGCAGGCATATGTCAAGAATGCTTTGATGGTGTTTCCTGCTTGGCAGGGGGTTGAACTGGATGGCCCTTGTGGTCTCTTCCAACTCTGATTCTATGATTCAATTTGATGTCTGGAAGAAAAGTGCCCATGCAGTCAAGAGTTCTTGGCACTGAGCAAACCTATGGTGGGTGTATTCACCTACTTAGGGGTGAGGCATGTCATTGGATGATTAATGGGGACGGAAGGAAGTTTTTCATGCAGTTGCCTATTCTACTCTTACTAAGTAGATAAACATTTCAGGCTGTAGTCATATTTCATCAGAAAAGTATATTAACATGATTTTTTTAAAGGGTGGTATGAATGTTAGCCATGTTGTTCATGCTTTCTGCTCTACACACATGTATGAGCCGCCTTTTCCCTGAAGCTAAGTTATTTGACAGTTATACAGACTAATTTTTTTTTTTAACGATCCAAGCAAGATCCACTGCCAAACCTTTCCTAAGTATGCCTGAATGGCACCATTTAAAGGATTTTAAGTGCTGTGTTATCTGATGTCGTAGCTCTAGGCTGTACCGTGTGGGTGGGGAGCAGAGGAAGGACAGGACCACATAGGGAGACAGATGCAAACTGCTGCAGAACTAAGCTAGCTGCATTTTCCCTCTCTCTTACCTTGCACCCAAGAGCACCTAAAAGCCCGGTCCTAAACTCTGTTTACCAAGACGTAAGGATAACAGATTATAGTGGGGGTGCCTTCCATGTAAGCATGCTTAGAATTGTAATCAAATCTGAGTGGCTTTAAAGGGCATGTTTATTCGAAATACCATCAGAAGAAGAGTCAAATATGTAGAGGCAGTACATTCCCAAAATTAGAACAGCATGTATTATATGCTGAAATGAACTCTTCCTTTCCAGCTAATTGTATTTTACTGAAAGTGACAACTGGGGCCCTTGATGGGTAGAAAGCTGAGGAGTGGGATAGTGAGCTGAAAGGAGAGCAAGTAGCTAACTTAAATTAGCCCCATCAGTCCTTTTATCAGTCTCCCGGTGCTTATAATATTGAAAGACATGTTTATTCACGGTATCATCAAAAGGAGAGTCACATGGGTAGACAGTGTGTTCCAAAAAGTGGAACAATGTGTGTTCTGTTGTGCTGGTCTCTCCCTTTCCAGTTAATTGTGCTTAACAGGATGCGGGAATCGCCCCCTTGACTGGTAGAAAGCTGAAAGACTGGGTAAATGGGCTGACTGGGAAGCAAGCTACTAACTTATTATATTGGCACTCTCACTCCTTTTATAAATCTCTGGGTGATTGTAATGTTAATGTCTTCTGGCAAGCAACTCCTTTCAATTACTTCACTATTTTTTTTAAGCTTTCTTTGTTCATCAACAGCTACTTTGGTCAAGTATTTGTTAAGGTAAAGCTGGATAGCTCAGCTGGTTAACCACGACACTCTTAGTCTCAAGGTTGTGGGCGTGAGCCCCACATGGGACAAAAGACCAAAGTCATGGACCCAACTTGGACATGTTTATTAATGTCAGTGGGTCTACTCCGAGTAAAAGCTAGCAGAATACTACTCCCTGCCCGCACTGTGTGTCAGCCACGATCTACAGAAGTGGGGAAGGACTGGCTTGGCCTTTGATCCATGTTCTGTCATGTGGTGGCATTGGTTGTGATGGCTGCAGCAGCCAGGGGTGTTCCAAGGCGGGGGCGGGGGCCAGCACACCCCAGGTGCCATTCCGGGGGGACGAGACAAAATGCCGACCCCTGGTTGGCAGTACCTCCCGGGGCATGCACCGCTCGCCACGCACCCTCTGGGGTGTGCGCCACACCCCCTGGGACGAGCGCCGCTCCAGGTACCAGAGCAGGTTGCTCTGCCTCTGGCAGCAGCTGTAGGCTGGCATAACTATCTTTCCCCAGCTCCAGCTCCAGACTGCATGCTTGGCTGGGCTATGGGTATGATGGTTGTCACAACCCCTTCTATTGGGTTCTGTCTGCGGTAAGGGTTAGAGTTGAACCGTTAGCTTTCATTGGCGTTTACTCACAGGTCAGCGTGTTTGCAGCCCTAAGCAAGTGGCAGCCCAACAAATAAAAGTTGCATTTCAACCCCTTTTTAACTCCAGAATTTTACTGGTTAAAATAAAGGAATCCCTTGCCATATGTACCATCTTATGAACCTTCTTAAGATAGACATTAGGCCAAATGGCTAAACTTCTTTGTTCTGGGCCTATGAATTTGGCAATCTGTACAACCATGTTTCCTGTTTTATCTGATCATGTATACAATTTTTCCTGTACATAAGGAAAAGGCTTCTTGGATCCTTTCTAGCAAAGATGTTAGATTCAGCTTGGTGGCCAACAGACGCCCTTAGACATCATGTGCACTCTTACTGCCAGTCTACACAATAGCTTTCATTTCTTACATTAGTTTTCCTACTGGTGGCTGCAGAATCCTGGAGTGTTGTCTGGGGTCCCTCAACAAGAAAAACAACTTCCTTGCCTTATCAGTTCACCTGAAGGGACAGTGATGTACAACAGGCTTCTTCAGCATTCTGTATGAACTGAGTGTCACCCTTTACCTCTTTCAATAATCCTCTGCAATCCTTACCTGTCAACACGAAACCCTCCTTGAAGCTCAGAAAGTTGAGAATTGTGGTTTTAGAAAAATACAAGAATAACAGTACCGGTACTTGCCTCCTACAGGTAGACATACCTGTCAACAGTGGCAGTCAGTGAGGTTTGCTAGGGGGGGGGGAATACTATTGTTGGTGGTTGCAAAACAGTAGAAGGAGAAAGGGAATTTCCACTTTTACCTTTTGGCACCAGGAACTGGAGGTTGGGATTGGTCTGGGCCCTAAACATTTTGTTGCCTGAGGGAACTTGAAATGCTACAGCAAGCTGGGTTACATAATATCCATGATTAAGATATTTTGACATGTAAGACTGAATATTCTACAAGCATCTCTCCCTTTCTGACTGCAGAAATACAATAAAAAATGGAGTAGCAAACCACTTGTTGCCATTTCCTGAGAGACAGCCGTTTACTCTGTGTAATGTTAGGGCCAGATGGTGCAATTGCTGAATGGATAATTCCTCGGATGTGAGTGCAGGCTGCTGACGTCAGCAGAGGTAACTCTGTAACTCTACACTTGCATATGGCTAACAGTGGGACTTCCCACCTCCTCCGGTGCCTAGCGGTAAGGCACTAGCACAACTTTTACTATTATACTGTGCAAGAGTTAAACTTTGCACAGACCTTCTCTTGCATCCCCCACATTGTGGTAGTAGTACAGTGGAACCTCTACCTACGGACGTAATCCATTCCAGAGGTCCGTCCGCTGGTCGAAACAGGATGCTAGAAGAGGCGTTTTGTGTGCATTCAGCGGTAGTGCGCTTCTGCGCATGTGCAGACGGCAGCAGCCACTTCTGTGCATGTGTAGATGGCAACAGCTGCTTCTGCACATGTGCAAATCGTGGCAAACCCGGTGTTTACTTCCGGGTTTGTTGCGGACGCAACTTGGAACGTCCGCGAGATGAGGCATGCGTACGTCAAGGTTCCACTGTAGTAGTAGTAGTAGTAGTAGTAACAACAACAACAACAACAACAACAACAACAACAACAACAACAACATACAGCCTTCTATTTCAAAAATAAATGTTTTCCAATAGGCTTACAGGGAACTCAATAGAAGCCACTGTCTCAATGATTTTCATCACCTGCCTAACATAGATACTGGGTAAACAGTCAAATGGCAATGCACCTCTAGGGGAAGGGCTGTAGCTGAGTGGTAGAACTTCTGCTTAGCCTGCAGAGGGTCCCAAGTTCAAAGGCAGGAATTCACCTTTTCCTCTGTTCCCACATTATTCCTGCTAGCAGTTTTACCTAGCAAGCCACTTTATCAGCTGCTTCTGCCTATCAGCTTTCAAAAATTCAACAGGGTGAGTTTAACTCATTCCTAAGGACTTGGTGTCTGTGGCCCTTTGCCCCAGGATAATTGAAGAAAGGACAAGCAGGTATGGTTTTGTAATCTTTGCCTTTATTCAAGTCAAGATAGTTAAGAAACTGTGATACTTGAAGGGTGAGCAATGAATCTCAACTTACTACCCTGTTTAATTCTAAACTATGCGTCTCCCGCTTGATTGACAAGCAAAGGGAATAATTAAGTAATTAGCAGTTAACTGCTTGAAAATTAAAGTCCTGCTAGACCTTCCTACAAGACCTTGAAGCTGAACTGTTTAGCAGCTCCAGTATAGGAAATATCTTCATCCACAAACAAACAAACCTGCACAGCTTGCAAGAGTTTTCAGAGTACCTTAATTTGTTTTGAACTAGCACTTTCTTCCATTTCCTGTGACTTTAACAGGTGCAGGATAATTAGAAATTCGGGAGATACAATTCATGCCCCCAGCCCCTGACATGCAGCAGGAGAAATTTGAGGCTGAGCTTTTTTATTCCGGCATGATCAAAACATAGCTGCCAAGTTATCCCTTTTTTAAAGGGATTTTCTTTTATGCTGAATAGGCTTCCTCGCGAGAAAAGGGAAAACTTGGCAGCTATGGATCAAAATACCTCCCTGTCCTCCTTGCGGGCTTCCTATAGGCATCTGATTGGCTGATGTGTGGACAGGATATGGGACACGGGACTCTGTTTTGATCCAGCAGGGCTCTTCGTATGCTACTGAGTCCAATAAGAAAGTTAACATTTTGTCTACTTTTGCCCAGAGTATCAAATGGAAGGGACTGGTTGACGAGAAGACGAACTAGAGCGCCCTGTATCTAATACGAATTAACGGAATTTCAAGCTGCGTATCAAAGCCTCGGTGTTGTTAAGACAAGTTTAAGACAAGGGCCTGTATGGTAGTTACAGGAGGGGGAAAGCCTAACTTGTGTTGATGCCCAGATGTTTTTGCACATTCTGGGACATTGGTATGCACTTGTAGCCACTGACTTTTTGTTATGGTTCCTGTCGGTGGTGTTGTTGTTGTTGTTGTTTAGTCGTTTAGTCGTGTCCGACTCTTCGTGACCCCATGGACCATAGCACGCCAGGCACTCCTGTCTTGCACTGCCTCCCGTAGTTTGGTCAAACTCATGCTCGTAGCCTCGAGAACACTGTCCAACCATCTTGTCCTCTGTCGTCCCCTTCTCCTAGTGCCCTCAATCTTTCCCAACATCAGGGTCTTTTCCAAGGATTCTTCTCTTCTCATGAGGTGGCCAAAGTATTGGAGCCTCAGCTTCACGATCTGTCCTTCCAGGGAGCACTCAGGGCTGATTTCCTTAAGAATTGATAGGTTTGATCTTCTAGCAGTCTATGGGACTCTCAAGAGTCTCCTCCAGCACCATAATTCAAAAGCATCAATTCTTCGGCGATCAGCCTTCTTTATGGTCCAGCTCTCACTTCCATACATCACTACTGGGAAAACCATAGCTTTAACTATACGGACCTTTGTCGGCAAGGTGATGTCTCTGCTTTTTAAGATGCTGTCTAGGTTTGTCATTGCTTTTCTCCCAAGAAGCATGCGTCTTTTAATTTCGTGACTGCTGTCACCATCTGCAGTGATCAAGGAGCCCAAGAAAGTAAAATCTCTCACTGCCTCCATTTCTTCCCCTTCTATTTGCCAGGAGGTGATGGGACCAGTGGCCATGATCTTGGTTTTTTTGATGTTGAGCTTCAGACCATATTTTGCGCTCTCCTCTTTCACCCTCATTAAAAGGTTCTTTAATTCCTCCTCACTTTCTGCCATCAAGGTTGTGTCATCTGCATATCTGAGGTTGTTGATATTTCTTCCGGCAATCTTAATTCCTGCTTGGGATTCATCTAGTCCAGCCTTTCGCATGATGAATTCTGCATATAAGTTAAATAAGCAGGGAGACAATATACAACCTTGTCGTACTCCTTTCCCAATTTTGAACCAATCAGTTGTTCCATATCCAGTTCTAACTGTAGCTTCCTGTCCCACATAGAGATTTCTCAGGAGACAGATGAGGTGATCAGGCACTCCCATTTCTTTAAGAACTTGCCATAGTTTGCTGTGGTCGACACAGTCAAAGGCTTTTGCATAGTCAATGAAGCAGAAGTAGACGTTTTTCTGGAACTCTCTAGCTTTCTCCATAATCCAGCGCATGTTTGCTATTTGGTCTGTCGGTGTTTGCCTGTCGGTGTAGCAGGAATTAAATCCAGCCTGCACTGGGCATGCATGACTGACTCAGCGCGTACTAGAACAGGTGGAAGTCAGTGTGGCCAAAGCTTTTCCCACAGCTGCATACAGTGCCTCAGTGATGAGAATAAATCCTGATGTGACAGTCCCCGATAACGAGAGGCCTGGTCTCACCAAGGCTGCCAAAACTCCTTAATTTTGCTTTGTTTCCAAGAAGGTCTTGAGCAATGACCCTTCAGTTGCAGGAAATTCTGCTGTTCTCAGAGCCTTTGTAATGTTTTAAAGTTGACAGAATTCTCAAGATAATAATCAACTCCATGAAAATATGTAGGAATTTTGGCTTGCTTTTTGCTTTTGCTCGCTGCATTTCAAAGCCACAGGGTGCTCAAGCACATTTTTTATATTATTAATAAGATGTGAATGTAGTAAAATGGATAGCGTAACCTGCATTTTCCCTTTAATCATTCATGATGCTGCTATGACTGGCAGCTTAGCAGAAAGAACACATACGTATAACTGTCGGCTGATTTTGCTAACTTTGCTATCTGACTAAATTGTCTAGTCTAGTGAATTAACTCTTCCCCTTTTATTGAGCAAACTGCATATGTGATTTCAGCAAAACAAAATCAACTTTGCACAGACACTTTAGGACATGAATGCCTTGCATTCTCACAGCATATTAAGAAGGACACACAGCATTTTTTAATGACTGGTAACCTATTTTGGAATATTCACTGGATTTAGAAATTCTGCCTCTGTTCCATTGCCAGCCACACCTTTCAAGCCATTCTTCAAATGGACTTTGTAGATTATGGCTTGTATACAACAAAGTTGTCCTGTTTGTACAAAGACTCCTGCTTGTTCAATGAAACATCCCCCCCTCCTCTCCCTATGTGCCCCCCTAAATATGCTCTGGAAGCTTGGGGGAAACCCAGAGCAGATTTTGGGGGGCACAGAGGAATGAGAGGGATGGGACATACTATTGTGCATGTGCATATCCTTGTGTGAATGGGATTACTTTCTTCGATACAAACTATTTGTCTTCCTCTCACAGAAACAATAGATAAAAATATTAGTACATTCAAATATGAAAGTACACATTGTGGGAGACATTGTACAGTCATACCTCGTGTTGTGTCCGCTTCATGTTGCGTCTTTTCGCGTTACGTCTCGTGGCAACCCGGAAGTACCGGAATGGGTTACTTCCTGGTTTTGCTGTTCGCGCATGCGCAGAAGCGCTAAATTGCACTTCACGCATGCACAAACGCACCAAATTGCACCGCACACCTGCTCAGATGCAGCGCTTCAAGCTGCGGGCATTTCACGTTACGATGCAGAACGGATCCGTCCGTAACACGAGGTACCACTCTACTTGCATTTGGATTTGTTCCCATATAATTCCCTCCTGATTTGGGTAGAGTTGTTGCTTTATTATAGTGATGTTTCCCCAAGTAGTGGCTTTTAGGAAGGATCGGAGATGTCTTGTGTTGTACTTTCTAATGGCAGAGTTGGATTTATGTCCCGGTCCATAGACCTTAGCACAGAGCAGCAAGGTGCATACACAAACTGGCAATGTCCAGGGCTTCCTAAACCACAAGAGCCCTGAGTGACCACCCAGAGGGCAGCAGATGATGAAGGGCAGTAGCAGACAGGCCCTGCATCAGCATCTAGGCCAACAAGGGCATGCTGGGACTGTTGCTTGCCGCCACCACGGCATCCTTTCTTTTATTTAACATCCTTTGTATATTTAGGCAGCAGCCAAGCATGTCCATGGTTACAGATGCTCATGTTGTTATTTTTACTTTAAATATATATTATTCTTTGTCTACAACAAAGTGGTGCTGAATCTCGAGTTTATCATCAGGGCAGCAGAAGCACAGTACATTTTCTTTCTGTAGTCATGATGCTAATTAAATGAGTTCTTTAAAGTGGGAAATGACACATGTTCAAAGTATTTCTTTTTTTATTAGGGCTGGCAAACTGCTTTTTGTTTAATTTTTGCTCTAACATAACAAGGATACAAAAGCTATTTTAAAGCATGGGATGGAGACGGGGGAAGAAGCAGATGGTGTAATTGTGTACTGCAGTAACATAGAGCTATGTAAATGTGTTTGTGCAAGGTTGCTGAAGACAATAAAGTCCAGGGTCTAAATTTACTTAGTTGTTGTTGTTGTTTAGTCGTTTAGTCGTGTCCGACTCTTCGTGACCCCATGGACCATAGCACGCCAGGCACTCCTTTACTTAGTTGCACTAGTGATTTGCAGGGGCAGGTGCCAGAAGAAATTTAGAAGGGGGATTTCAAGCTCAGAGTTTTCACTGCTTATGTAGCAGGCAACTTTACACCTGAATTTGCAGCCCTGTATTTTGATTCTTTCAGATTCAAACGGTCACCAAGAAAGTGCTTGTCCCTCAAGAGATCGATGAACCAGCCAATGCAACAGATTCCATCTTTGACATGTTGAATGAAACAGAGGTGACGCCAGAACCTCAGCTAGTCATTAAGAAAGGCCTCGAATTTAAGGATGGCATGAATGTCTTAGGTATGGAAACACTTTTAGTGTATGTGTGCTTCGCGGTTATTATTGTAGCGATATTGTGTATTGTTTCGATTATATTGTTATCTTGTCGTAACCCACCCTGTTAAGGTAAGAATGCTAACTAAATGATTAAATGTTTTATTGCATTATTATTATTTATGTTGTAAAATGCCTTCAGACTTTTTAATTTAAAATATATGTAAAGCAATATTCAAGTCCGATAAATCATATCACATATCCTTTACATACATTCAGATTTACATATTCATTTTTGCATATCCTCCTCTGTTTATCTGTATGTTGGCAGGCGAATCCAAATCAGTTCAGGGAAATAGCACTGCCAGTCATTGAGCATTCACACACACATATACAGATGAATGGTTATCCATCTAAAAGCAGCCTATGTTTATATCATTTGGTCATCATGACAATCTTTTATATTATGATTGGTTAGGAGATAAAATAAGGAATGTGGGTGCTTAGTTTTGACAGAGCCTCAGTAGCGTTTAATATTTTAGCATTCTTTCAACAGGACTCATTGGGTTCTTCATTGCTTTTGGTATTACAATGGGCAAGATGGGAGAACAAGCCAAGATGATGGTGGATTTCTTCAATATCTTGAACGAAATTGTAATGAAGCTGGTAACCATGATTATGTGGTGAGTCAAAGTCATCATCCGCCGAGACACGCTAAATCCAGTTGTATCCTGGACATCATTTTGTAGCTTTTCTGTAATTTCTGCACGACCTACCTCACCATATTGGTCTGAAGCTACAGGAATTATTTCAATTGTTTGCTTTTCACAGTTGTATCCTGCCCTTAGCCCACAAAGCTCAGAATAACATAAACAGGAGGTGCCCCCCCCCCATTTTATCCTCGCAACAGCTAGGCAGCTGGAACAGAATATGTGAGGCTGAACCAAACTCAACCTGGGGAGTTAATGGGATGCTGAGAGATTTGAGTTGAAGTTCAAGTTCAGAAGTGCCCCACCACACCTTATTTGGTCAGAGAATCAAATGAGGCTGTTGCTTTGTTTTTGCATATTTAATTTACTGCGGATGCTCGGGGCTTTCTTCTATCAGAACACACTGGATTGGCCTCAGAAGAACTTGATCTTTGCACAGCCACTGCATCACTGCTGGGACCGATTCCTAATACGATGCATCAACACAAGGCTTTCCTTCAACCCATGACTCTTTTTCATTTGCATAGAAGAGAACATTTAGTCTATGGAGACACATTCCTTTATTTCATATCCAAAGGGACATTCTATCCCATTATTTATGGCTACTCTCTTAGGAAAAGATCCATCCCCCTCCAGCAGCTTTGGTGATTTATGAAACTCTTGTGAACACCATAGTGACATAAAACAAAACTGGGCATCTGCTAAGGATGTTTCATAACCCTTATTTAAGGATTATCCTCAGTGACCATTTCAGGAAGCAGACTGCCTGGCACCTGAGAAAACTGTGCAAAATGGGGATTGTGCGAAACTCATAGACCCCTGATTGATTTGCTGCTTCTGGGCAATGCTTGGATGGTTCATGAGAAGGTCAAATGGAGAGCAGATATTCCTTTAAAAAAAAGCCCAGTTCCACTTTTGCTTCCTAAATCTATATCTCTCTGAAAAAGTAAGTTTCAAATTGCAAAAAAGAAAGTTAATATAGAGCATAAGAGTGGAGATCAGCAAAATTAATCACCATCAACAATAAATGCTCTCTGACACAGTAACCCTTGTTGGTGGGTAGGCACCAGAAATTGCTTGGGAGCCTGGATATAGCCCATAAGAAATGGAGTAGCCACTCCTGCTTCAAGGCCATTGTTGAAACCTTCACTGCGATTCCTGTCTGCATGGAATCCCAGCTGGAAGCTTCTCAGTAGCTTGAGTCCTGAGTATGGGCAGTGTTGTGACGTGGGGTTTGTGATTTCAGCTCTCTTGACAAAACATGCTGGAGACAGTTCTCTAGTAACAGCTCTTTATTAAAGTGAACAAGACTGACTGTGAGGGCAGGAAGGCTACATTTATAGGGACAGGGAACTAGCTAGAAGGGGATACATTTTGGAGGGAACAATATCAGGCAATCACAGTGCTGCCTTTTGGAGGGAACCAATAAGACAGAGGATCCAAATACAGCAGCTTAAATGAACCAATAGTAGCTGTACCCTCTGGAACCAAAAGGCAGTTACTTTATCCTAATGCAAATACAGACAATAATAATACAGAGATAAAATCCTTTGACTCAATACACAACACCCCTCCCCCCCTAGTGAGCACAGCAGACGTAATCCCTCAGGTACTGTGGGGTCCTACAACTTCTACTTGATCTCCTGACAACAGGTGTTGCAGGTTCTGGATTGGGTGTTACCTGTGGTGGAGGGGCTGCTATAGGGGTTTCGTCAGGAACAGATGGAGTTCCAGACATCTCAGGGTCCCCTACCTGTACCCCGTCATCATGAGGACTAGCAGACCCTGGTTCATTTGCTGAAGCCCCTGGTGACTGCACCTCTGGGCCATCTTCACTCTGGTCTCGCAGCTGTGCGTCATTAGCCAGGGATGAATTATCTGGCTCCTCCCTGCTGAGCGCCCGGCGCCTCAGCTGATCTATATGTCTCTTCCAAACTTGCCCATTTTCCAAGGTCACATAATAGGACACAGGTCCACTAGCCCGGGTGATCACACCGGCCACCCACCGCGGACCTCGTGAATAGTTCCTCACCCAGACCAGATCTTCAGGGGCGAGATACCTTGTTGTGTCAGTCTCAGCCTGGGGGGTTGCTCTTGAATTACGGTTTGGCATTTTATCTGGGTGGACATAATCCAGCACCGTTACCAGTCTTCTACCTAAGAGCAGCTCAGCTGGCGACTTGCCCGTCGCAGTACACGGCGTCGCATGCTGCAAAAATAACATTCGCGCAATGCGAGCTGACCAGTTACCCTCCATTAAGCGCGCAATGGATTCTTTGGCTGTTCTTACCATGCGCTCAGCCTGCCCATTGGAGGATGGGTGAAAGGGCGCGGATGTGACCCCTCTTATGAAGTTATCAGCCAAGAATGCCCTGAATTCTTGGGATACAAAAGCTGCCCCATTATCTGATACAATGGTCTCAGGTAACCCGTGGGTTGCAAACAGCTGCCTCAACACCTTGATTACGGCAGCTGATGCCATGCTAGGGACCAACGCCACTTCTAACCATTTGGAATATGCATCAACGATAACCAAAAAGACCTTCCCTTGGAATGGCCCAGCAAAATCTATGTGCAGCCGGCTCCAGGGAGTCCTAGACTGCTCCCACCAGTGGACTGGTGCTCTGGCCACTTCTGGCCGCACCTCTTGGCATGCCTTGCATGTTCGTACCCATTGTTCTATGTTCTGGTCCATTCCAGGCCACCACACATAACATCGGGCTAGCGACTTCATCCTGACCATTCCCGGGTGTCCCATGTGAAGTGTCTCAAGAACCCTGTTTCTCAGTGGTGCTGGGATGATCACCCTATCTCCCCATAGGAGACAACCCTTATGCATGGACAATTCGTGCTGCCTTGTCGCATAAGGCCTGAATTTTTCTTCATGCGGACCACCTGGCCACCCCCTCCCCACCCAAGTGAGCACACGGGAGAGAACAGCATCTTTCCTCGTTTTCTCAGCTATATCAGTAGCTGTTACAGGAGCCCCCGGAAGTGTTTCTAGCATCATAATGTGCTCCGCCGGAGCAGGATCCTCATTGCTCCCGCCAGGAAGGGGCAATCGACTCAGCGCATCAGCATGGCACAACTGTTTCCCCGGCACATGGGTCAAGGTGTACTGGAACCCATTCAGGAATATTGACCAACGCAACATTCTGGGGGAGAGAATTTGTGGCGTTTGTTTGTTTGGGTTGAACAACCCTAACAGTGGTTTGTGGTCCGTTTCAATGGAGAAATGGCGACCATACAAATAATCATAGAACCTTTTGATTCCTGACACAATTGCTAGTGCCTCTTTATCAATTTGAGCATAGTTGCGCTCCGTGGGTGACAACGTACGGGAATAGAAAGAGATGGGCTTTTCCGACCCATCCGGTTCCCTATGACTCAGCACAGCCCCCAGGCCGTATTGAGAGGCATCACATGCCAGGACCAGCGGCTTCGACTCATCATAATGAGCAAGGACGCTCCTGCTACTCAGCATTTCTCGCAAGGAGTCAAAAGCCTTTTGCTGCTCCCGCCCCCATCGCCACACATTCTTTTTCTGCAAAAGTCTATGTAATGGTTCAGCTACCGAAGCTTTCTGGGGTAAGAATGAATGATAAAAGTTAATAAGTCCCAGGAATGACTGCAACTCCGTCTTGTTCTGTGGTCGTGGTGCCTCGATGATGGCCTTAATCTTAGCATCTGTGGGGTGGATGCCTGATGCATCAATTTTAAACCCCAAGAAATCCACAGTTGGCACCCCAAAACTGCATTTTTCTTTTTTCAGTTGCAACCCCACCTCCTTGAACTTGAGCAACACTGCACGGACACGCGCAACCAGTTCCTGTGGGTCTTTTCCAGCAATCAAAACGTCATCAAAAAATGGCAAGACCCCCGGCAGACCCCTTAACAGGCGTTCCATGAGCCCTTGAAAAATCCCTGGGGCCACACAAACTCCGAACTGTAATCTGTTAACTCTGAACGCCCCTTTATGTGTGACAATAGTCTGTGCTTCCGCTGATTGTGGGGTTACTGGCAGCTGTTGGTAAGCTTGTGCCAGGTCAATTTTGGCGAACACCTTGCCCCCAGCCAGTTTAGCCAACAGATGTGATACGACTGGAATGGGGTATGAGTTTCCCCTGAGTGCCTTATTGATAGTACATCTAGAACCTGCACATATCCTGACTTCCCCATTTGCTTTAAGGGGCGTGACGATTGGAGTCTCCCACTTAGCAGAGTCCACGGGTGAGAGAACTCCCTGCTTGACCAATTTATCCAGCTCTGCCTCGATCTTGGGTTGCAGTGCAAATGGCACTCGCCTTGGTTTGAGTCGGATTGGGGCCACCCCGGGGTCCAACTCGAAGTCAACTGGGGGCCCTTTATAACAACCCAGTTTTCCATTAAAGAGACCAGCAAATTCCTTGCATAATGCCTCGCTCATCTCAGGGCAGGTTTGGATTGAATTAAGCCCTGAGATACTCAGTCCCAGGGCGGGGAACCAGTCAGTGCCCAGGAGACTGGGGCGACTGCCCTTCGCAATCACCAGTTTGAGTACAGCCTGTTTGTCCCGGAACTGTACTCTCACGGCACACATTCCCATAACATGGATGTGGCCTGCTGAGTACGATTGCAAGGTTGCCGGGAAGGGCTCCAGAGGGGGCAACTTACCCCTGGGGAAGAATGTCTTCGTGGTCTGGTCCGACACAATGGTGAATGCAGATCCAGAGTCCACCTCCATGTCGCACTGCTGACCCTCAATCTTCACCTTGACGTGTGCCTTGCCTTGCGCTGGAAACTGCACGGCCCTCCCGTTGATCTCCGTTATGTAGTGGCAGTCCTTTCGAAAATGAGTTGCTGTGGGCGGTCTGCGATGCTCCAGTCTAGGTGCTCCTGTTGCTCCCGCCGCCGCCGATCTACAGACCCTGGCGATGTGACCTGTCTTCCCGCACATCCGGCACATAGCATCCCTGAAACGACAACTCTTCCGCCCATGGTTTCCGCCACAACCTGGGCAACTGCCTCGGTGATCTTTGTGCACTGTGCAGGCCTGACGCACCAACTCGACCCCACGGACTGGACTCTGGCTCGGAGTAGCCTCTAGCTCGTCCATGGCATGCGCAACTTCTATCTGTGGCTTAGTGGCCTTGCGACTGGCATCAAGCTCCTCTCTTTCATAATTCTCCGTGGCGGTGGCCTCCTTCAAGGCTGAAGCAAGGGTAACCTCTTCTTTAGCCACGATGCGTCTTCTGGCTTTCTTGCTGCTCAGACCACCAATAAACCGATCCAGGAGAGTCTCTTCCAGATTTTGGGAGCCACAGTGCTGAGCGAGCTTCCGGAGTTCAGCCAGAAATGCGGATACAGACTCCCCAGCATGCTGCTGCCTCTTATGGAACTCCATCCGCCGGGCCATCTTGGTCTCAGTAGGCGCCAAGTGGCTTGTTAGGCAGGCAAGAATATCTTGGAGAGATGTCTCACTCAGCTTCGCTGGAGCAAGTAATGCCTTGGCTAGCTTGAAGGTCTCGGACCCACAGTAGCTCAGGAATGTGGCCCTTCTTTTGCTGGCATCGGTGATCCCTTGAGCCACTGCGAAGAACTCGAAGCGTTCGACGTAGTCTTCCCAGGTGTGGGGCTCTGATGGCTGGAAGGGCTCCAATACCCTTGGACTCTCCATTGTCCTAGCGGGCAGGGTCGTCTTCTCAGCTGGCCAGTGAGTCTTGTTCTCAGCTGCAATCCGGACTCTGAGGCAGGGTTGTGTTTAACCGCTCCTCAGCATTCCGGATCCCACCTTCGTTGCCAGTTGTTGTGACGTGGGGTTTGTGATTTCAGCTCTCTTGACAAAACATGCTGGAGACAGTTCTCTAGTAACAGCTCTTTATTAAAGTGAACAAGACTGACTGTGAGGGCAGGAAGGCTACATTTATAGGGACAGGGAACTAGCTAGAAGGGGATACATTTTGGAGGGAACAATATCAGGCAATCACAGTGCTGCCTTTTGGAGGGAACCAATAAGACAGAGGATCCAAATACAGCAGCTTAAATGAACCAATAGTAGCTGTACCCTCTGGAACCAAAAGGCAGTTACTTTATCCTAATGCAAATACAGACAATAATAATACAGGGCCAGTGAGTCTCTTTGTGGGAGGTCTGGCAAGCCACCCATTCACTAAGAGGTGTCATTATGAACTGCTGGAGGGGATGGATCATAGGAAAGAAAACAACCAAACAAAAGGCTTGCTTCTACGATATTATCAGCATGTATTAGGTTTGTCAGCAAGCAAGGTTTCGGCTGGTCTGCAAAACGTTTTAATGTCTGGGCTGTTTACTGGCACAAGCAATGAAAAGCTCAGCCGAGTCAGTTAACCATCCTAACTGCCTGGCAAAAGCCATCACAAGACTTTTAGGAATTGTAAGGGAGTGGCTTTCTCTGGACCAAGAAATTATCAGGGCTCTAATAATACAGTACTGCTTCTGTTGTAGCCACTCTCACAGTGCTTATCTATTAGAGGTGGAGAAACTTTTTTTTTCTATCAAGAGCCCTTGACACACATAATAAATCAACTACTGCTACCAGCACCCCCTACACACAAAGGGAGAAATGCATCTGTCCTGTCTCAAAAGGGCTTTAAAATTTGGCAGTTTGCACTGACGGAAAGCCAACCTATTTGCACTTTCACCTCTGAAGGCACAGATCGGTTTTCAAACATGCCAATCCTCAGGCAGAAGAGCTTTGAAGATGCTCCGGTGGCTGAGAGCCACCCCCATCTGCTTCTTCAAATGTAAAAATGGGTCTGTGGTCCCCTATCAGCCAGCCACTTTCAAAGCTGTCCTCAAGACTGTGGACTGAATCAAGCCAACAGGATAGTGCTCTTTCAGTCAGTTTCTGCAGCATAGGGCCATGTAGCCCCAGGTCCCATCATCCAATAGTGGGGGTGTTTGGGGCTGAAAGGTTTTCCATCCAAAGGTGGTAATTTCAAGCTACATGGTATAACTTATCAACTGCCTTTATGATGCCATTTCTGTTTTTGAGACACAGACTTCTGCAATTGCATCCTTGTTTAATTCCGCCTTTTCTTCTAGGTACTCGCCACTGGGCATTGCCTGCCTCATCTGTGGAAAAATCATTGCAATCAAGGACCTGGAGGTAGTTGCTAGGCAACTTGGAATGTACATGGTAACTGTGATCATAGGCCTTATCATCCATGGAGGGATCTTCTTGCCTTTGCTGTACTTCGTGGTAACAAGGAAAAACCCCTTCACCTTCTTTGTGGGCATCTTTCAGGCATGGATTACTGCGCTAGGCACTGCTTCGAGGTATTTGATATGAAATGCAGAGTTAGCAACACTTTCGGGGCCATTGTAAATACTTTGCTAACAAGACTCACTCAGGTGAATGTGTGAACACTTATTGTGTGGATTAGCAATGCCTGTGAGCTAATCAGTTAACCTAAAAATGAAGGAAAGGTGTCAACTGGACAGACGTGCCTACAAACTCAGACCTGGTTCATAGCATTGACTGCAGTGATTGCAGCTGCTTGGTTCAGATTACATCTGTTCCCTCAGGGATTGCCTGCAGGAATTGGGGCTGGGAGAAAGTCTTCTCCAGGGCTGGCCTAGAGACCATATGATGCTGCATTGGAAGTGTATCAGGGCTTTTTTTCAGCTCTGAACTGAGTTCTGGAACCCCTCAGGTGGTGCCATTGTCATTCTAAGAGAATGAGGGAGTTGTTCGTGGTGAGTTCTGGCACCTCTTTTTCTAGAGAAACAGCACTGGTCATTTTACTATATAACATCTAAATGCCTTGTTAGTCCATTCACAACTTTGATGGACAATTCATATGATGAGGGATTCATCTCATATAAGATGATAAAGGTGAATGGAGATCATTCACGGCAGAAATCCTTCTCTAAGCCCAGCACCCCAGGCCTAGATCACCTGCCCTAAATCCAGTCCTGGACTTGTCTTTAGCACCAATAACTGCTGGGTCTTCTCTAGTTTTCATCTTCAGAAGTCTGAGATCTCTTTCCAATCAGGCAAAGCTTCCCACTTTGACTTTTAGTCATGATCTTCTCTGCTTTTCCAACAGAACCTTCTCAGGTTTCAGACATATTTCGCCCCCCCTCCCCCCAGCTAACAGGAGGCTGTCATCTCCGTCTCTTCCCAAGGCGCCTCCACCAACTGACCTCTCCTTTTCTGAGTTCTTTAGTCCCTGTGACAACCAGAAGTAGTTGTGTTATTAGAAATCATATAAGAGTTTTTGTTTTTTTTAAAAAAATAGCATGCAATTGGGGGGGGTTCTTCTGAACATGGGGGAGTGAGGTTTAATTCTTTTCTCCCCAGCTGCAGTCCCAACAAAAAAATTGTACTGCATCTATGATCCTTAAAAACTAAAGATCTTATTGGAGCAAAAGTGAGATTTTACTTTGTGGCTCATTGCCATATGTGAGGGGAACGGTTTTTGTTGGAATTGTAACTAAGGAGGTGAGAGTTGCTGGGCTTCAGATGAAATATTCCATCATGCCTGCTATCAATTTTGGTTTGCTTAAACAAATTATCTGCCTTGGTTTCTAATGGCACATGTTGTCACATCTGGTTTTACCCTCATTCGACAACTGTCAAAATATATACATCTACAGGGGAATGCACAAGCTTTGATCAAAACACTGTGCATAAGCAGTTTTATAACCATAGAATTTATACGCTTCCATCAGTTCCAGGATGGAGGAGGCAGAAGTTGAACTGTGAGCAGACAGAGACTTGGTGAATGTGTGTGTAAGATGCCTGGTTGTTCCCTCAGAGTGTCAATAGAGCTCTCTGTCCCAGTAAGTCTGAATTCTTTTATCTATAACCTTTCATTTTGCTTGCTCCTTCAGTGCTGGTACACTGCCTGTTACCTTTCGCTGCCTTGAAGAAAACTTGGGCATTGATAAGCGTGTGACAAGGTTTGTCTTGCCTGTCGGGGCCACTATTAACATGGATGGCACTGCCCTATATGAAGCTGTGGCAGCTATCTTCATAGCACAGATGAATGGAATTGTGCTGGATGGCGGACAGATAGTCACTGTCAGGTGGGTTTCTTGCCCTACACTGGAGATGGCGAAAACATGATATTGCAAAGCAGTTTAAAGTTGTGAGCCTCCATTGTAATAAACAGTGAAAAGCCTTGGCTGCTTTTGCCAGTTCCCAAGTAGGGCATCACATATTGCAACCTGCATGGGAATTACACAGTTTTCTACATGAAGTAATTTCTGTGTAGGGATTTATAAGATGTGAAGCAGACCTTGATTTCTGTCTATAACCTGGTTTCAGGGGCAATGTTGAGGTTTTCATTGTACTTGATTATAAATAACGGAAAATAAATATACTCAAGTAAGCGTGAGTTAAATGAATCACATATTGCTTTAATCAAAAATCATTAAATAAGAGTGCATATGGAAAATAAATGTGGGGTTTTTTTGCAAAATCAAAAGGCTGGAGTGTTAATAAAACTACTTTAAACTCAGTCAAAATCCTCTAAATTACAATATTAGAGGCTGCGCTGAAATAACAGGGAATGTGTTTCTACAGAAGTTGGAGTGATCAAGCAGTTCCCATATTCGTAAGAGAAATGCTTAGAGACGGTCCAACTAAACAAGTGGATGTGTTTAATTTCACAGTCTGACAGCTACGCTTGCGAGTGTTGGAGCAGCAAGTATACCCAGTGCAGGATTGGTGACCATGCTTCTCATCCTCACCGCAGTGGGCCTTCCCACACAGGACATCAGCTTACTTGTTGCTGTAGATTGGCTTTTGTAAGTAACATTAAAGAAACTTGTCACCTTTCTCCAAACAGTGATGCTATGGCTTAACTACCCACTCAGGTCTCAACTCCTTCATGATCAGTAGGAAAAACACTCCAGGATGTGCAGCAGCCGACCAATGTTTATGCAACAAAGCATTTAAAGGAAATGCACACAGATTGTTTCTGATACCCAACTGCAGCGAGATTAGAGCAGAGCAGAAATCGGCAAGCATTGTTTGCAGACCGTAGGAGGATGTTAACTTAAAGCATGTGGTTGTTTGCTGTTTCAAGGAAATGTCATTGAAGTAAAAACATTTCACTTGATGGAGAAGTCCTCCAGAAGAATGGACAAAGCCATAATTCAGCTGCAGAGGCAAGGTCTTAGCGAGGGGGTAGGGCTAAGGGCTTACCATTGTGTTTCTGATCGTTCTCATGTGGTAAAAAAAATACCTGTCCCCTGAAGCAAGCCCTGTGGCGAATTGTGCTGCTGACATTTGCTTCTTTAGAAAAGGTCAGATAGAGCAAGACAATATCATGGCAGTGCAAAAAAAAAAGGAGCTCAAACCTTCCATAGAGGAATTGATGCCATAGAGGAATTGATGGGAGTATCTGGGCTTTTCACAGCACATTCCTAGGCATCTCCTGAGAAATAATTGAGAGATTTCGCACTGATTCACACAATCTTCCCTAGGCCTTCTTTCCAATTAGTTTCACTTTACTGTGCGTTTGTGTGTGTTACAAAATACTCAATAAAATACTATTAGAAATAATTACAGCTATATAGTATGGTCATGTAATATACAGACCTTCCTCTCTTCTTTTTCTTGTAAGGGCTATTTCACCCTAAAAAGATTTCTTCTGAGACAGGTCTCTGTGCACTGGTTTTAAACCTGAAGTGGCCCATAGTTAGTCTACTTAGATCAGGGGTGCCCAAACGTTTTTCAAACAGGACCAGATTTGATGAAGTCAACGTGCGGGAGGGCCGACCAAAGTTGTTGAGCTTTTTCTTGGATTTTGTTATGCATGTTATGTCTAGATTGCAGTCTATATTCCCATTGGTGCTGGTGGGGCAGTTTGAAATACTTTCCCAAAGAATTATTGTTCCTGTCAATTATATCAGTTCACCTTGTTAGTCTGTTACAGTTACTGAATACAGCAGAAATATATTTTATTTTGTTGTTGAGAAGCACCCAAGCAAACATCTTACAAGTCCTGATGTATAAAATGTGTCTCGAGTTTTGTTTTGTTTTTAAGCACTTTTGGTATGAGCTAAATAGACTGACATGAATGAAATCTGGGAAGAAGGAAGAGCATTGTAGCTTTTCATGAAAATAAACATACAAGGGTAGTCATTCTTAATTATCAAAACTGAAATATTAAGAAACCAGGTCATTCACTTAAAATTTATCAGGAGTAAACCTTTTCCAATTTATTATACAGTGGAACCTCGGTTTATGAACACCTCGGTTTATGAATTTTCGGTTTATGAACGCCGCGGACCCATCTGGAACGGATTAATTCATTTTCTATTACTTTCAATGGGAAAGTTTGCTTCAGTTTATGAACGCTTCAGTTTATGAACAGACTTCCGGAACCAATTACACCCATGCTTCAGTTTATTAACATTTCCGTTTAAGTACTCCGCGGACCCGTCTGGAACGGATTAATCCACTTTCCATTACTTTCAATGGGAAAGTTTGCTTCAGTTTATGAACGCTTCAGTTTATGAACAGACTTCCGGAACCAATTGTGTTCATAAGCCGAGGTACCACTGTACTGTGTACATCCTGATTCAAAATTGCTGTAATACTGGGTTGCAAACTCCATCTTTAAAATTGTATAAAATATGCTGGATTTAACTTTATTTCTTTTGCTCTGTATAGCGCAGGGAAGATATATACAGACTTCACAAGGAAATCTTTTTTTTTAAGTGTTCTGATCTCCTGCTGTTCCTCTACTCCAAAGTGAACAAAAATGGCATTTTAAAGAACAGTGTTATTTGTCCACAGCTGGAATTAATCCAGAGTCATTAGTGGTAGCCAAGAACTGCAAGTTTCCAAAGGGGAAATTGACAAGCTTAGCAAATGTCACAGAAAGGTCTCCAGCACAGAGATGCTATGCCCAAAGAAGTGGAGAATTAGAAAGAGCCTTCTTGTGTAAATGGTTCATGTTCAGCTTCTAAAATGCTTGCTGAAATGTAGAGCTACCACTGCAAATTTAGCGTGAACACCTGATTTTTCTTTCCCTTTGGCGTTCTGTGAAACCAAGCCAAAAAACCCATGATTTATGACTGTAAAACGCCTGGGGGGATCACATTTTAATTTTTAGTACTTAGGCCTGGTGCTAAATAATAAATTGAGGAACAACGAGGGCCTATGTAAATGAAATGGACATACCATGAAGGCTGTCTGAATTACTCTCTATGGTAGCTTTCTCCACATAGAAGGGGGGGGGGTGTTTCTCCATCTCACTGCAAACTTCCAAAATGATTGTTGTGAAATGAAGAAAACCACCTGATTGGCACAACGACTGACTGCCATGATACACAGATCCAGTCATCATGGGAAGCAGTTGAATTAAAGGTTCTCTGGCCCCTATTAAAACTGGGCTGGTAGTAAGTGGACCTCCGCACCTACAGATGCCAGCCTTGTTTAGGGCTAGTGTTTCACAATGTATACTTCATATCCACACACCATGATAAGGATTGGGTGATGCAAACGGATTGTTTCATGCAATCTAACTGAAATTTATAACCGACCAGCTGCTGAATAGTATTTTGGCACCTGTTTATAGAAGGTGTGGTATTGATCATCTATCTACAAGGAAACAGATTTCTAAGCAGCATCTCCTATGGCAGTGTCTTAACAGGTGAAGACAAAAGAGAAGGGCATTTTAAATGATATGTATATTGTGCATGCCATCAATAATCTTAAACAGATTTTTTTTGAAACCATGATATTAAGAAGAGAATCAAACAAAAATGGTAGTCTGATTAACATTTTAGAATAAAATCAGTGTATTCGATGATCATTTCTCTTCAATTCCCTGCTTCTGTTTCTGAAAAATGCATTTTGGCCATATCTTAGGCTTGCCATATGTCAGGAAAATGCCTGACATGTTCTGGTTTTCAGGTGTAAAAATGGTGTAAGGCAAGCATCCCCAAACTTGGCCCTCCAGCTGTTTTGGGACTACAACTCCCATCATCCCTAGCTAACAGGACCAGTGGTCAGGGATGATGGGAGTTGTAGTCCCAAAACAGCTGGAGGGCCGAGTTTGGGGGTGCCTGGTGTAAGGGGAGAATTTTGCTGAATCGGTAAAATGTCAGGGAAAACCCGGACGTATGGCAACACGATGGAAAAAGCAGTGGAAACAGTTCCAAAAAAGCTTAAAATCACTATTTTGGGGGACGGCAATTTGGGTTTGTTCCCAAAAAAAGTTCAACAATTTTGTGTTCTTCCTAAAAAAGCCCAACAATTTTGCAGGTGTCAGGAATTTTACTTTTTGAAATAGGGCAACCCTACCATATCTGTACTGTGATCTGAAGATAATTATTTTTTTGTGGAACACTTATAAAGTGTTTAAAATACACTAAGCAACGTTATAAGTTTGGTAGAAATGGGGATGTGACTGTTTTTCCTTTGCAGCATCAGGGTCATGCAAATTACGAGATCTCTTGACTATGATTCTTTTTTAAATGTTCAAAAGAACATAAAGCTAGTAAAGGTTAAAGTTAGGTGTAAGATATGACACTCAGGTCTACTTTAACATCCTGTTGGTGCTTTGCTATTGCAGAGATCGAATGAGAACATCTGTCAATGTTGTGGGAGATTCCTTTGGAGCTGGCATTGTCTATCACCTCTCCAAGGCAGAGTTGGAAAACATTGATGCCCATCACAAAGGGCACGAAGATATTGAAATGACCAAGACACAGTCCATTTATGATGACATGAAAAACCACAGGGAAAACAACTCAAACCAGTGTGTTTATACAGCCCACAACTCTGTCATAATAGATGAGTGCAAGGTACCTTTCACATTTATGGATATTGAGACTTGCATCTAGTCAATCATACCTCATCTTCCTTTGTTTTTTAACCTGCATGTATTTTTTTAAAAAATGTATCACTAATCATGGGACAATGCCGCATGCTATGTCGATCAGATTAAAGACGTGGGTACATATATTGTTTGCTTTCTTTGAGTATTTAAATTGCTACTGCATGCCATGTTTACAAATAACATTGTGTTCTACAGGGTGTTTTGGAAGGCAGTGCAATGCAAGGGGGGGGGGGATGTTGTCCAGTTAAGCATTCTTCTAGCTTCCCATTACAAGAAAGGTTGCAAATTCAGTTAATAAAGCCGATTGATAAATAGGAGAATTGATTTTGTGGCAATGGGAACGGTTAAAACTGTCTAAAAAAACAAAACAAAAAACAAACATCCCCACCATTTTCTCCTCCAGATCAGAGCAATTCTGTTGCCTTTGTGTGTTTGGAGAATCCATGATGGACCAGCTGCCACATTTAAAGCCCTGCTGAGTAGCTATAGCCAGAGCAGGAGACTTTTCCTGCTTCCGTTTCTTTCCTTCCCCTCTCATTGACCGCAGTTGGGAGAGAGGGCCAACAACACCAATTCCAGGGGTGGCATAACTTGGGGACATTTGGGGGAGTGTGTCAGGGGAACAAGGGGACTTGTAGGTCCATGACTTCCCCCAACATGCCTCCTGAACTCCACCGGTGGAACACCACCGACGGGACATACCAGAGGATCTCCAGCATCCTAAGTGTCATCCTGCTGGACGGCTTCTCTTTCCACTGGTGGAATGGCACTTCTCATCCCTTGGCCAACCAAATGATTTTTTCAGCCTTTTAAATGATATTTAAAAGTGACAGTTCAGAGAGCAAGATAGTTAACTGTTTGGAAACAGAAGTTCAATCGAATCCAGAGATTTTTTTTCTTGTGCATCCCGCAGGGAGGAGCAGAAGCTACACAAAAGCCATTAGTTTCAGTGGGTTGTGTTCCAGGAGCCTGCCATTTTCCTGAGTAGAAAAAGGCAGAAATTGGAAGCACCCTTCCTTGCTTCTTTTGAAATCAATGGCAGATACTTCCAAGTGAATGTAATGAAGAGCAAGCTGTAAGGAAACTGGAGGAGAAAATATAAAGCCATTTCTATTTATATACAATTAGGGAGAGCAAAGATATGCACGAGAAAGAAGCACATTCTCATGCTTCTGCTGACACCCAAATAAATGCAAATCCTGTCCTTTTGTGGATTGATGCGTTCCACGACACACTGTAGAGACACATGCACTGTACCTCGTCCTCAGCAACTGAGAGCTATTGTGCTCGCAATAATATTTATGCTTTATTTTCATTTTCATTGTGGGCCATTACAATGCCATTTTTGTGATTTCTGTCTATTGCTGTTTGTGAATTACTTTGTTTAAGAAGAGATTACGACAAGAATTGTCCTGACCAAGAGTTACATGAACTTGAGGAAACACCATGGCTGAATGAGAAACTAATTTGAATGCTTTGCATCTTGCTTCCAAACTCATCCTTGTGGAAGCAACACTGTTGTTTTGCATGATGTCTGAATGCAGCCATTGATGAGACTGGGCCTGGGTGGAGAACTGAACTGAACAAACGTTTTTCTTTAGGCAGATCTACAGCTTTCCCTAATGTGCTGTCATTAAAGGATTGCCGTAGCCATTTCAGATTTTGATTAATGTTTCAGCTGGATGGTCATCAAGCTCACTTACTTGATACTGATATTTCTAAGTCCCAGTAGGGAGAACAGGGGAGAGAAACCATTGATGGCTGCGTAGAACATCAGGTTTCTAAAATCACACAATTAATTTAAAAATAACAAAGCTTTGCCTGTAACTAAAAACATTCTGACAGCAAGGCTTTATAAATATGCCAGTTCTAAAGAAAGGCACCATTGCTCTGACATTATGCCTAGGACCTGAGTTTATTTCTCTGAAGTGGGCATCTACTGTCTTAAACATTTCTCAAATCACATAGTTATGTATAGCAATAAAGTGTAGAAGAATCCCATGGTTAAACAATTGAGCCCCTTTGAGTTTAAGCACATAATTCAATCATGCTCATTTAAATGTATTGAAAATCCAGACAGAAAAGTTGTTGAGCCTTTTTAAAATATTATTTTAAGCTTTGACCAAACTTGCTGAGTTTGCAAAATCTCGACAAAACATCACCAAAAACGACACTGCCGACAGGGATTTCCATATGTCCGGATTTTCCCAAGCATTTCAGCGATTCTTGCCCAGACTCAGTTTCCAACAGCCAATTGCCAGCTATATACAGGAAATCCCAGACGTATGGCAACCCTATTAAATTTGTCTGGATTATTCCTGATAAGTTTAAAACATTACAAGCAGCACAGAAAAGTATGTGAATGAAATTGTAGAAAATGTCCTGCAAGAGAGAAGTTTGCTGCAACTCTGGTCAGTGGTTTTTGTTGTTGTTTCTTTGTCTCAAGCATTAATATAATGACATGTCATCTCTACTTAATATTCTAAACAGCTTCCTAGTTTGATTGCTTTGCACAGCTGATGTATGCTTTATTAGCAAGCTATATCGATTGTTATTGCATGGGCTGTTTTTCTGTTGTTGTTTTTTTAAAAATCACAGTTCACATTACTTCCTTTGCAAACTAACCTATAATTTCAGTTCCAAATATGTGGTGTGTTCTATTCTTTATAATGCATGTGTTTCCCTTTTAATTATCTAAGAAAGAGGCTGGCTTTGTTTCAAACATGGGTACATTGTCATGATTTCATGTCCCAATGCTCCCATGCGTCCAGTTTGTCCATCATGTGGAATATCAGTCCTGTCTTTAAGTTTTCATGCGAAGCTGAGGACAGTAACATGAAAGGTAAGCTAGGAAATAATGGGGTTCCGTTTAAAATTAGATGAAAGGCTCCCTTACTATGTAAAGGTCCAGTTCATTTCTGTCCAGTCAAACAAGCACGTTAGCCATTTTGGCTTATCTAGCCATGCATAGCACATCTCCACTGGGGGGAAAAGATGGCGCATGGCTGGCTGTGGGGTTGTTGTTTTTTTCCTTTAGAAAAAATATTGACTGATGAGATGTTGCTTACTAGCCAGTATTTCCCATGGAATGATTTACCATTCTTGGTCTTCCACAATTGTTAATCAAGTTAACATTGAAGTGTGAACCTTTAACTGAGACACTGATATGGCTGTTTGTGGTTTTGTATGTAAAATGCAGCCTTGTTAAGAATGGTTTGACTCAGTTGTAACTGCACCTTCAACATTACACGATCGGACACAGTAGTGAACAATGATGTTTCCCAGCAGGTCCTTGTGGAGGATCAATTCTGCCATTTGCTATTTAGCTTTTTGTAACATATGTGCATATGTATGTGTGTATGATTCACATATATGTGTATCTCTGTGCACATCGGGCCTATAGACCTGATTTCTCAACATTCTGCTTTGCGGACAGAGCACTATTGTAATTTTGAGTTCTTCCTGCAGATTGAGAAACATTGAAAGGGCAGAACTGATTCAGTACAAAATAAAAAACACGTATGTATATTTTCACACATGGATTTAATGTAAATCTTGTAAATATTCAGTTTTGCTGTTTAATTCTTGACATTTCTCGCAAAAGTGCCTTGATCTTTAAGTTAGGTGTTGATGACAATTATTTACAGGTCACCCTGGCAACAAACGGCAAATCTGCAGACTTCAATGCTGTTGAAGAAGAACCTTGGAAACTTGAGAAATAAGGAAGGAACAATCCAGGTCCACCTCTAATAAGCCCCAGAAGTTGTCTTATGGTAAAAGCTGGTTTCAAGATTCAAGAAGATTTTTCACTGTCTTCATTTAGCATAAAAACTATTCGCTTATTTAATGCTCTTAACGGAAACTTAGAAACAGTCCCATAAAGTCATTGCTCCTTTAGCATCTTTGCCAAATAATTCATAACCATCTGTCTCAATTGTGTCATCATTTGAATGGATGTGACTGAAGGACACTCTGTCAGTTCGAGAGATGTATTTTTGCTGGGCTTCCTCTGTTCAACTCAAGACGTAGAGAATGTAGTTGCTGCAAAAGAGGAAAGATCAAAAAGCCCCGATAGCTGGTGAGACTCGGGCTAATAAGCATTAAGTATAATGTAAACGGTGCAGTATTTTGCAATGCCTCTTCTCCTGCTGTAGATGTCAACCAGCACCTTGGTGCATATCAAATACAGTTAGCACTGTGGACTGTAATATATGATCACTGTAAATGTTTTACATGTGCTTTATTAATATCTGGCATATGATATTCTCGATTCCCTATTTTTCATGCCATCCTCACATTGATGGTCATATCCCAGTTCTTTTTACCATCCATAGCCCCATGAATGCCAGATCTATGTAGTCACCCAGGGGTTTTCATTTTCGTCATTTTTGCCACCCCAATTCTGTGAACCCAAAACTTGAAGGAATAGGAAAAGTGATTTGCAGTTTATAGTGGGGTGTGTGTGTGTGTTAATGCCTGTGTGCACTGTTCCCCAAAATGAATTAACCCCTGGGCAGCATGTATACCTGGCTTGACCATGATTTTTTTCTCCAATTGAGTTCAATGGACTGTATTGCCAGTATATAAATTTAGGTGTGAAATATGTAGTTTTCAGAGCTAATAAACCATCCCAGATTGTATGCTATTCACGCTACCAACTAGCACAATTCTGATTATCCATACAAGGAGAAACATAAACTGCAATACGTGTTTGTCTCAATCCAGCAACGTCAAAGTACCGTATAGATGCATATTACTGATATTTCAGCAGGAAAATCTGGAGCAAGTAATATCTTGTCACCCTTTTGCTGAGATCTGGAATGGAATAAGGCGCTATTCTTTAGGGATAAAATGTCTGCAAATAAATCACATATTTTGCATTCATTTTGCTAAAAAGAAACTTGGCAAGTTTAATATTGTTTAACAGCTGGAAGCTACCTATTTATACACTGGCAAAAATGTTTTATATGTTTGGTCCTTGTGAACAGAGAATTTAAACGTAAGATAATAATCTTGTCAATTATATCTTGGTTTGTACAAATGGGTTTGGGTAAAGAATATCCATTCAGAATTGTAACAGAATTATATTTAGTAATTGTTGTGATGCCCAAACTGCAATAATTCCTTGACAACCCATCATAAAAGGACACGCTGCCACAGCAAATATCTGCAAGTTGGAGCAGGAAAGATTTAATCTCTTGTTGATAGATCATAGAATTGCAGAGTTGGAAGGGTCAGTGAGTGTCATTTAGTCCAACCATCTAAATGCAGGAATCTTTTGCCCAACATGGTGCTATAGCCAAAAATACTGAGATAAAGTGTCTCATGCTCTACTAACTGAGCCACTCTGAACATGTTTGCCTTCCTGCAGACTTATACAGAGTATTATCCTTTGCCAAACAGGCATGAAGGATTTCCCATAGGTTTCAAAAGAATCATGTCTCTCCCTTTTGCTCTCTCTGCATACATGAACATAACTTCGCAGGCTGGGTCATAGGAGGACTGGCTTTGTCTCCCATTAAACCAGCCTGTGCACCCATTCTTCTTGATCACCTCGAATTCTGGAGGTCATATAATTTAACTAAGCGACCAGAGATGGGGTGGGGGAGGCTGTATGGGAGAGCTGTGCTCATATCTTTCATTTCCCGACTAATTTGACACACTGAAGGGAGAGAGGAGAAACAGCTCTGCTGATTCCTTGACATAAAGACAGTGTGCTCTTGTAGGGATGGATTTTTATATTCTGATATTGTGCTTTTCATGGAATACATACCTTTTGTAGAATTGAAAACCCTACCCCATCTTTTGTGCACATGCTCATGTTAACTTCAATGAGGTACCATGGGGATTGCTTGCGGTACATATGTATTTCTATTCTTACCTACATCACTTTATACTTGGCGGCTATTCAGTGCACAATTAGAAGGAGCAAACAAGGTATTGAGCCAGCAATGTGATTTCCAGGCCCCTGTCTGCGGTAATGGTTTCAGCAACACTATTAAAAAAAAATACCCCATTGCTTTTATTTTATTTTATAAACTAGGAAGACATTCTCAAATTGAAACGGGGATAAATTTCGTGTGTGTGCAGAGTTAAGAATCTTTGAACGGATATCAACAGAAAGAACACCTTTTACAAAACCGGCAAGGGGGAATTTTTTTTTTGTATGTTTTATAACTCAGGGAATTTCAATCTTACGATACTCCTTTCCCAACAATATAAAACAGGGAGAGGGAAGCAACTATTATATTGGAGGCCTGCATATTTTATCTTCTAGATAAATGCTATTACATAATTCTCTTGTGCTAACTGGTCAGCTGACTGACTGTCCACAAGTATTTCTATTTAATTATGAAATCTAAATATCCTTAGCTGCCATTTCATAGTTTGCTTAGCCAATATGAATCTAGGTTGTTGAACCAGGGGTGGGGGGGGGGACAAAATAAAAATGAACCCAGTAAGTGGCCACAACACTAACGCACATTCCCTTTTAAATGGACACTTCTTTTAACTTGCAAATCTCATTCCTTATATTTTCAATATGACTTTGCACACTATGCTTTTTCCTACTAGCCTGAGGCATGCCATCTTTCCATGCTATGCCCTATTCCTCTCTCATTAGGTTGCAGCATCTACCAAGGGGCACGTAAAATCAACCGTAATCATCTCTGCAACCTAGTCTCCCATCTCCAACTGTCCCTGCTGCCCAGAATTGTGATAGCAATCTAGACAGAATCAGTGACAGGAAACAATTAAAAGTATCATTTGCAGGAAGCACCAACACTTCAAGCTCTTTCCAGCAAGAGCATGTGTAGTAAGAGCATGTGTGTGTTTTAGTGCTTTCCCTGCTTAGGTTCAAAACCTTTCCTTTTTGTTTGTCACTCCTGGGCAGCTGAATGCTTAAGTAAGTAGCAGGCGAGAAACAGTTTCCACTTCATTTGCTTCTCTTGACTAATTTTGCACCAGCACTTTGGATAAAATGATTTCTTTGCTCAGGTCTGGCTTGCTAGTCTGCATAATTAAGAGGACCTTGCTTTTACCTCTTTGTAGATTCTTTATAAAAGCGATCTAAGATTTCAAAATGCTGATAATCTGCCTCACAGATTATCAAGGGAAATGAAGGATGTTGAGCACTTTGCAGTGAACAGTCTCTTTTCTAGCATCCCATTCACTTGAAAAAGGTGCCCAGGTATTTTGTACTGATCTTGGGTGGCTTGGCTTTGTCCTTTGGCAAGTACAATTTAAGGACTTCAGAAAATAATTAATGGCATAAGGTGACACCCAGCATGAGTCATACTCAGAGCAGACCTGTTGAAATTGAGTACATTGATTTGCCTGGGTCTGCTCGGACTATAACTAATGGGTGGGTACACAGGTGTACTTAGGCTCCCTTGCACCCTTGGCAAGGGGACACGTTCTCCCTTATCTTGCACCCTTGCAAGAGAATCCTGCAGGCCTCACCTGGTCTCCCTGAGCAGGGAAGAAGCAGCCTGGGGATTGTGTGGATAGGCAGGTGGGCTCCTACTTAACCTGACCAACCCCTAGATACTCCCCTAGGTGGGTATCTTCCTTAGATTTCAAGGAGAGCAGGCTGAGGTTTGGTCTTTGCTGGTGGCAATTCCGTTGATGTTCTGCTTTCAGTGGATTTTCATAGAACGTAATCAGTAATTCATACTTGTATAAGTAAATCTGTTGAGTGTGGGGAAGGATCCAAACTCTTGTGCCCTATTCCTATTTACTTTAACCCTCCTCTACACAAGAAACTGGAGTTCTCCTCTTCCCATAGCTCCTTGGCTCTCCTCCCCTCTTGTTTGTATCTCCTCTAATATTTTCTTCTACCAAATGTCTCACCTGTACTTCTCTAGAGTTTCTCACAACAAAACAAACAAACAAAGCCCCCCTCTCTTCCTGCCCAGACATGACCCTGGGCCTGGAGCTCCTTCTATCGTTCTCTTGCTCATCATTGTGATATCTGTTATCTTACAGCTACTAACATTTTTTCAAGCAGTCACTCCAGCCATGTAACTCCATCTCTAATGCGAGAGAACTTTATGATGCCTGAAAATCAGTGGGCTGGGCAGAGGTTCATTGAGATACATGGGATAGGTAGGGAAGAAGGAGCTGGTCCTCCATAGGTAATGGAGGTATGAAGCAATGAAACGGAATGATGATAGTCCTCCAGTGTTACTGGTCAACATTTGTCACAATTAATTGTATTGTTTTCTTAGTTCTTGGTTCTTAGCCAGACCAAGATTTGTGTTGCTGCAAGTTTGCCTACTTTGACTGAATAGCATCACACACTTGCTTGGATGTTGGGTTATAACACAAATCAACCTACCTACATTTCAGCTAACTGAAAGAAGCCTCTAAGCCACCCAACACTCTCTCAGTTGTCTTGGAACAGCCTTAACCAGTGGATAAAGAGAATTTATTATCCAACCCAATCTTTATTAGGTTTATTACGGTATTTCTTAAAAGGCAAAAGGCAAATATGTGCACATAGGACCTCTACGTATTCAGGGATCCCCAATTCCATTAACTGGAAGGATCTGATTTATTCCTTCAAAGCTGATCTATTGCTGGAACAAGAAGATTATTTGAAATTAAGTTCCTTTTCAATCAGTGGCACACATCCCTCAACTGTTGTCTTTAGAACCAGGGTTCGTGCACATTTATTCAAGACATGGACACAATTTAATACTGTGAGTCTTTCACATTAACAGTATTTTGTACATAACACGTAATGCTTCACAGGGATTTTTTCATTGATTTTCTACAGCTTTGAAAGCTTATTTGCAAAGCTTGATTACCAGTTGATATTTTTCAGTCAGTGCTGTAGATTCCAACATTCCATTTTTTAACTTCTTCCAAGCTGCTTCTTCAAGCTTCCTTTTGAATACTGCAACAAAAAAATCCCCTTCCTTCCTGTCCTTCCTAGTGTGAACTGTAATTTATGGAATGCATGAGGAAAATAATGTATTTCTACTTCTAAATACATCTTCAGTTCTAATGTAGGCATTTATTCATACCTTTTGTCCAGCAGCCACAAACTACAGCGTAGACTGAATTAACAAATTTAGTATCTGTAATTTGCAGACATACTGATATTTTCTTACACTGTTTACAGACATACCAATATTTTGTTATACAACCTTATAAGACAGAGAGAGAAAGCTACAATATTTACAGGGAATCCATATTAAAGGGGAAATGGAAAATATTCTTATAATATATATAGATTAATTAAAAAAATCTACGTTATATTAAATTAACGTAACCCTGTAAACTTTATTTATAACCTCTAAGCAAAGCACAAATAGGAAATGAAGGTGTCTTTAAATGCTGCAGTTCATTATGGAACACTATGTTGTTATAATAATCTTAAGATTGATCAGATGAACAAATGATCTGTTATTTTTGATACTTACAGTGTAATCCTATGCATGTTTACTCGGACAAAAGACCCACTGTGTTAAACAGTGCTTAATCCCTAGTAAGTGTGTTTAGAATCACAGCCTTAACCTGGTGTCCTTACCAGGAGAATTAGGAAGGGTCTCCACCCTGCAATATACAAAGAGTCTGATCCAGAATAATTTATTCACCAGTATATTTTGTCCCCCAACCCTTGTCCTTACTGCATTTTCCTATAGTCACCAATGTTTCCAATGGAATTGATTACAAAGTCTATGTACTTTAGGATTGCAGTTTCTGAAGAAGGCCCTGATCCAGCTGTAGTCATGGGCCATCAGGCATAAGAACTGGTGTCCCGTAATTTGCATCAAGTGATGCATCCAGCTAGTTCAAAGTGGCTTGGGTGATAATCATAACGTGGAAGGAGATGAGCATCTGTATTTATGTATGTGCACAGACGTTGTTTGCTGGCTTGGCCAGAAGCCTTCAGAGACCAGGCCTGCAGTTCCTCCACAGTCTTTTCTAGACTGGCTAAAGTAACTGGCTTTGCCAGTTCACTTCAAAGCCAGATCACAAGTTTTGCTGCTCGGCAAATACTGTACAAGAAAGGAGGCGGCAGCAAAGCCAATAGGGTGTCATCATTATTTAATGAATAACAGCACAAACTTAGCCATGTGTACTCAGAAGTGAGTCCTGTTGAATTCAAGGGGGTTTATTTCCAGGTATGTGGGTTCTTAGGCAGGGGGAAGGGAACAGAAGACAGGCAAATGGCCACATTCAATGACCTGCTGAGCTCTTGCTTGTGTGGTCAGAAGTGAGGTTGGAATGGATCTTTTGTTTTTCCCCGTCTTCTTCCTGGCCAAGAATTTATTTTAGGCTAGGACCACAAAGGTTTCCACAGGGAGAGTATCAATGAAGTTGGATCTTCCTCTGGAGGACAAAGCTTTGCCCTTATCGTGCGAAATTGAATCGGTTTTATGGCCCTGGAACACTTCGGTGACCATAAGGCTGTGACCATTTGTCATGCAAAATGAATGATATTTGTACAAGTTCAGACGATGTAAGGAACTGCAGAACTGTGTTTCATGTCTTTGCCTTTGTACAACAGGACCAAACAACATTTTTTATGGGACCATGTCAATTGACTTGCACATATAGAAATACCTCCTGATTTTTAAGACATTTATAAGAAAGCAAGCGGTATATTTTTCACCAGGATGAATGAGATCAGTTTTTCTTTTATTTCCTTATAAAGTATCTCTAGTCCTATGGCCTTGCTATTACCCAAGCACATTGAATGAGCAAATAAGAGTTATTAAAACCTGAGGAACAGCTTAAATAAAATGTAGATGTTGTCTCTTGGCACACCAACTGCACAGCACACATAGCAGAGGATATGTACTGAAACCATCAACAATCCATGAAACAGGTATATTTAACTAGAGAAACCTGTTGTACATGCCTTGCGTTTGGGTGAGCAAACTGTACAGTAGATCTAGAATGTTGTGTCAATGTAAACTTATTTTGTAATCCTCTTCTATTTTAAAAGCAGAGTTTTCAAATACTCTCGTAATTAGAGCCCAATGTGTTCTAGTGGTAAGATAAAAGTACTAATAATGGCTGTCAAAGCATGACACTCTTATGAATACCAGTCTTGGTGCGTTGTTTTCCGCATGAAGAACAGTGCCTCTCCGCACTTTGTGTAGATAATGTAGCTTATCTTCGTGTAATTTCGGTGAAATTGTGTATACAGTATTAATAGTTGCCGTTTGGTTTTTAATTTAACATCAGTTATGCTGGAGTAGAAACTTTATAATATGTTCCGAAAAGAATTTGTGTTGGGTTGGCTGCTTGTTGGTATTTCCATCCCCAGGTATTTATCAGAATAATCTCCATAGGCAGATAACTGGTTTTATATGTTGATAATATAAACATGTTGGTGCATGTCAAAGTTTGAATAATTGTTGGAACCTTTTATTGCAGCCGATTCATTGTACATGTTAGTCTTTGTTTTTATATACCTAACCAGCAGCATGCATGTGAGTGTGTGTATGTTTGTAAATCCCTGGCACTTAGTGAATGTGACTGGCCGTCTCATTTTGCTGCACTGTGAATGCAATATCACTGCTACATTAAAGAATTAATGTAGGCATATTATTCCGAGTTTATAATATTAATATATTTTCGTCTGTATACCTGATATGTTGGAAATGTAGAGACACATTTATTAGTAAGTCACTGCATCAGTTAGCTCATTGGTCAGAAGTGAAAACAAACCTTGCTGTACTCTTTACTTTAGATGCCATGCTTATCGTTTGCAATTGCAATGTCTGTTTCTGCTTTGCAACATGGACTCCTTCTGCTGTCATCCAACATTTCAAGATTCCTCTGATGTTCATTTGCTTTCACTTATTCACTGACAACAGTAGCCATTGAAGAATCTGCATAACCTGAGCCTGTCAGTTTGCTTTAAATCAGGCATCCCCAAACTGCGGCCCTCCAGATGTTTTGGCCTACAATTCCCATGATCCCTAGCTAACAGGACCAGTGGTTGGGGAAGATGGGAATTGTAGTCCAAAACATCTGGAGGGCTGAAGTTTGGGGGTGCCTGCTTTAAATCAAGGCATAGGCATGCCTGTTAACTATACACACTGGCCTGTTTACTCAGAATAGACCCACTGAAATTAATGGACCCCAAGTTGGCCAAATCCATTAATTTCATTGGGTCTACTCTGAGTATATCTAACACTGAGTATATCATTATCATTCTTATGATTTGTTTTACACCAGCTAGCCAGAAGCACAGAGGCAAATACTGCTTCCATTTTTCAAAAATAAGCATATGAAAAATTATAACCACAAATCCCATTCATGTGAGATTTGGAAACACACAAACAACTGTGTTTTTGAGGTGTGCTTTACCTGTTGTGTTATGTGCACTTGTATCTCAGAATTTCCATGCACCAGTAATCATACTTTTTATATACAGTGGTACCTCGCAAGACGAAATTAATTCGTTCCACGAGTCGCTTCGTATAGGAAACTTCGTCTTGCGAGTTTTTTTGTTGCATGAGGCATTCGTCTTGCGGGGTACCACTATATTATGAATTTGAATGCCTCTGATAATATATAAAAGCAGCTCTCTGAAAAAGAGCTACTAGTGGAAGCTGGCAGGATTCACTGTTGCTTTCACTCAATAAATGTAGCACCTTTACTGTGGCATATTCCATGGGATAAAGTATCTCATACAGAATCTAGTTGTCATCTGCCTTAAAAGTACTCTATAACTATTCCTTTTTTTCAATTCCGGCTTTCCTATTGTGAATTGCCTTTAGCAATCACTGAAGTGGCGGGTCACTCTGAGCCTGAGGACCGCAAGTGTGTGAGACGACGAAAGGGGGAAAGCCACAAAATCTCAAAATCTGTGCACGTGTATTCTTTTTCATATGCAACTATGGGCGAAATCCTATACACATTCATGTGGGAGTAAGTTACATCAAACTCAATGGAACTTACTTCCAAGTAGGTATGTATAGGACTGGGCTGTTTAGGGAAATTGCACTCAGGGCCTTTGAGATCATGGCCATTGTGTATATGATTCCTAGGCTGCATCATTACATACATACTCAATTTGCAGTTCTTCCCTGGAAATGTGATGTGATCCATTTAGAATACATCCAAAAGAAACCATAAGCCTGGTCTTTGACATTGATTGGAAATGTTTATCTGGGAGTCGAAATGATGTACTTGTACAGTTCCTCTACCACATCTTGTATAAAGATTAATGAATGCAGATGTGAAAACTTTCTATTAACTCTGGTTACTTTCTTGTATACTGTAATGGGAATGCCTCATTTACTGAGAATATTTTTTTGTAGTTTATAGTTCTAATTCTCCTAATCTTTATCTATACCTCCTTTAGTAACTACAGTATTTGCTTTTAATACTTTCTTACTGTGTGAACTGATTTCTGTAACTTATGTATAAAACAAAACTGGACATTCTTTATATACTGGAAATAATCAGAAAAGACAATATTTCATTAAGTGTTGTACTTTTTATGTACATATCATCAATAAATGTGGATTCATAATTTTAATGGTTAGAGCAAGTGTCAATTATTATTTATCAACTCTGAAAAGAATATGTGATGTGTTTGTGCAAAGTATTTTATTCCCTAACACTATTTTTACTTAGTATATGTAAATCTCTATTTTAAATTACTTATACATGGGGAGTTTTTTTAGTACAGTGGTACATCGACCTACGAACGACTCGACAACCTAATTTTTCGACTTACAAATGGGGCAAATGGTCGCACGCTTATGAATTTCTCGACATCCGAACGGAAACCACGGCAGTTTTAGATAGGGATTTTTCGACTTATGAATTTTTAGGGCTGCTTCGACTTACGAATTTTTCCGTTTCCAATGCATTCCTATGGGAAATCGCGTTTCCAATGGCGCTTTTCAACTTACGAATTTTTTGACCTACAAAGGTGCCTTCGGAACAAATTAAATTCGTAAGTCGAGGCACCACTGTATTACTCAGCTAAGGAAGTCTGTCCTTTTCTGGCAAAGAGGTCTGAAACCATACATCTGATGCAACCATGCTTGCCATGTTACGTAAATTTTGTGGTTTCAATATGCCAAAGTTGATCACAGAATAAATAATATAAAATCAAAGGTTTCCAGTTGTGCCAGTGCAACGTGCTTTCTGGGCCATTACTGTCCATGCACCACAGGCTGTTACATCAAAGCAGGTGAACCAATGGCAGCTGAAGGACATTGCGCTTGGGTAGCAGACTTGTCTTTTAAGCAGCTACTTATGTCCAACACAGAAGCAGAAAACCAATTTTTAAACTCCTAAACAGTGATGCTTAAGTCAGGGAGTTGCCGAACAGCAAAGGGCTGGAATACTATTGTTATTTTATTCATCTGTCAGGACCAGGGATATTGGGTGTTTTTGTTTAAAGGATATATCATCTGGCTTCAACTTAGAAAACAATGGAGATTGTTTCTGTAGAAGAAAACTGCCAAGCTTCAGTAAGTGTTTATAACTTTTGGAGACCACCAGTGTCCCTGATACAAATGGACGGCGGGGGGGGGGGGGGGGGGAGTAATGAAATAAATAAGCCACAGCTGTTTGAACATGCTGCCTAGAAGAAAATCCTCTGCCAGTGACTCAAGGACGTCTAAAATACGTCTGTTGACACCACTGTGCCTTGGAAAGGAATGAATGAATGACATTCTAATTGTTCCCACATGACACTAAAACAGTTTAAATGGTTCTCTCCACTTGGAAAGAATCCACAGGAGTGGGGGATTTTTAAAGGGTGGGTTCAAAAAGAGGATATGCTGCTAGGAATCCATAGCATCTCTGACTATAAAGAAAATTAGGACTTGGTGAATAAATGGTGAATAAAATAAGACAATCAACTCTCAGTGTTATTATCTGACAAGGCTCAAACTTCTGTTTCAGTGTATCTGAAGAAGTGTGCATGCACACAAAAGCTCATACCAATGACAAACTTAGTTGCTCTCTAAGGTGCTACTGGAAGATTTTTTTAAAAAATTGTTTCAAGGTGCAAACATGTTCAAGCATAGCAGGGGGGGGGCTGATGCCCACAGTGTAGTGTGATCCAGATGAACACTGAGATACAGATGTCAATGCTTACCCTGAGCTGTAGCACTGATGCATGGAACCCTCCTTCCACAAATAGGTCTACATTTCTGCATTGGTATGATAATGTGCACGGTGTTGATTAGGAAGTAATTAGTTATGAGTTTTTAGCTTTTTAAAAAACATATCATTATTCAGCTTCATAATATTTGTGTCTGATTTTCTCATAGATTTTTATGTTAGTTTCTTAGTCCTACAGGTGAGTTGTATTTCTCATAGCATTTGTCATGTGTAACCAACAGGCCATTTACAGCTTACATGTTCTGCTGGAAAGGAAGCGATTATTTGCTATTGATCACTGTGGCAGATGGAGACTGCTGTGGTTATTTTGATGTGCCTGGTGCAAACAAATGAAGTGTCTGAATGAAAGGTTAAAACCCCTCTCCAACATCATGTTGCAAATATGATACAGCTAATATGATACGAATGGACTGTGTACATGCTAGTTTACTAAGAAGGAACATATTCTCAGCAGAGTACAACCACCACCATAGTGTTGCGTTGCTATGCACAAAAGCAACTTATTGCCTGCACATGACCTGTTAGGATGGGAAATGTGTATGCAAAGGAATGCTGTGCATGTGTGGTTTTTGGACCTCTGAATGGTTCTTGGAGCTACCAGTAGCAATGGCACTCACCTGACCTCTGATCAACCACATTGCTGCTGCTTACAGGGAAGAAGAGTTATGTGTGGTGCAAATGCACCAGCAGAGCCAATCTGGCACCTCTGCTGGTATGTTTGCACTGCACCAGCTTCCCCTTCTTTCTAGTTAAGCAGCTGTGATATAACTTGTGAGTGCCACCACCCCACCCCACCCCACAATCTTACTAGGAGTTACATGTGCTGTTTCTGACATTAGGCTGGCAGCCATGCATGGAACTCTAAAAAGGAAACAGTTATTTGAAGTAGACACAACACCCAGACATATAGGAAGGAGGGTTTCGATTCAGACCCCCCAAATCATTGGAAACATACAAAGGGTCCCATAGAAAATCTACTGTTGTACATCCATTATATCTAAATGTGATGTAGTCGAATGGAGCTGAATGAATACTTTTAACAAATATTCCAACTATGAACCACACAATAGTTAAGCGACTTTGAAATGCAAAAACAACATCACATATTGTTTAGATTATAGAGAATAAAAATTTATTTGCTATAAAATCAATTTTATTCTTACTCGCCTTTCCACCCTATTAAAAATTGTTATTGGACATTCCTGGAATTTTGGGACAAACTTGTCTTTCTGTATTCAATTACTTCAGCACACAATCCCAAATATCAATAAATGAGTGAGATTCAAAAAGTTGACAAATCCTTCAGGCTAAGTGACAAATAAGAATTCTGTTCCGAAGTCTCCCATTGCAATTAATATTGACGTTCTAGGCCTCAAGGTTATGCTCAGTACCTTAATGTCTTGAAGGCACTGGCTAGAGATCCTGGTGACTCCATTACGATAGAATGAGGGGAAAGCTGCACAAGTTAGGGGAAATAAGTTGAAGTTGGTATTCTGCCTTATCAAACAGTAGACCACAATTAGGAGATGGGTGGTGTTGGTAACGTGGTGGTCGCCAATCTGAACCGGGCAAAATTAAGCAATCTTGAGCAGAGGAAACATGACATTTTTATCTTGTACCTGACCATTAAAAATAGAGAAAGAAGAAAATGTATGCTTAATTATGCTTCAAAGACATCAGTAGCTCATTGCATTTGTGAGTTCTAGTCCCAGTTCCGTGCACTGTTTTTTTTGTTTCTTCACCTCTGATGAAATTGGATTGGCGCAGCTCTCTTATACACCACTCTTCAAGGCCACTTCTTGTTGGTTCTGTGTTTCATCAATTGCCTGGAATTCATCTGTTTGGTTTTCTGGCTTCTCATCATGCACCAAATGAACCATTTCCCGAGATCTACTGGCTTCTCCATTCAATCCACCCTTGTTTGTCTCATTCATGCCTCCTTTGCCATTGTTGATAATAAGTTTTTGCTTCTGCCCACATCTAATGGAAAGGGAAAAAACATGGGATGTCAAAGCACACAATCACATAAAAAAGTGAAGTAAAACTCACCGATTCTATCTGGGGTTAATCAGAGCTTTAAAACATAAGAAATGTCCAGCATCCTGCCCTCACTTTGGTCAACAAGATGCCCATGGGAAACCTGCAAGTATTTAATCTCGTGATATTCGAAGAAAAACTATGTTTTCAGTTAGGATGCCATCTTGATTTATAGCTTCCAGACTGAACCATTTTAAAGGAAATGTTATCTGCATTTGATCATGGCTGGTCTGTGCTTGTCTGCTTCTTTCCAGACAAAGGAAGAAAACAGCAGCTATGAAAGGTCAGAGACTATCATTAATTAGTCAACGTTTATGTCCACACTTAGATCCATGCATCAACTTACAAACAAGCAGGAAATACTTCTGAAAAGTACCTTGTGTGTGGTAGATAAGATTTTAAAAAATGAACTAATGTGATTTTGATAGGACTGGAATGCAGATTGCAACCAAGGTATGATTCTCAGGCCACTGTCGGTGGAGAGCTGTACGATATCCATGACTCAAAATGGGTTAACAGTATAGGATCATCTACAGTTACAGGCAGGTGGGTACTTTGCTGCATGCAAAGAAGCCCACAAAAGTTGCCATTTTTACTATCGTGCTGAGAGCTGGGAGGAGGAGGAGGAGGTGGAGGGGCTCCATCTCTCCTCTAACCTACTGCATTTCTATGCTGGGCCCAGAAGAGAGGGCTTCCTTACTTTGGCAGCCCACTTGCTTTCTGTGCTTGTTGCATAGGACAAAAGGAGAGCTCCATCTAGCCTGCCTGCTCTCTCAGTGGCCACCTAGATGCCTATGGGATGCCCACATGCAGGACAGAGCATCCTTTAGAAAAATACTTATATAGTGCAATTTCATGTCAAAGAAAAAAATATTAAAAATACATAGTTGACAACTTCTATCTCTCTCTCTCTCTCTCTCTCTCTCTCTCTCTCTCTCTCTCATATCTATCTAGCTATCCATCCACACACCCACTATAAAAACAAGAAAAATTTAAACTTACTGATCACCAGCTAACTATTACAGTTGCAAGGTTAAAAGATATTCAGATGCATAAAGACGTTCCTTCATTACTTACTTATTTAAATATTTACCAGCCACACTTTTGTATAAATGCACTATTGTGTGCCTTGATGTGTGCTTTTCAATGGACATCTCTTGAAAGAAGGAGCTGCTTTCTCCTTTGTATTATTTAAAGATGTCAGATCTTGGATCTTGGAATTTCCCAGCAACAAGACTAAAAGAAAGTTCTGGCACTAAGCAGTGGAAATTTACAAAAGCCATTCCTTACCTCCTTCGACTGTTCACAGCAATGCAAACACCAAGTATCAATGCCAGTGCCAAGAGAGAAGCAACTACAATAAGCCAATCTGTGGGTGGAAGTTCGAGGGAGGGGGAAAAAACATGGAAACTTTTACTGGCTAGTCATCTGGATAGAGAGTTGACACAGTAGTTGACATAGTATCATTAATAATCCCACTTTACTTCCTCAAAGGACCCATGCTTATTGTTTTCTTTCAATGTATGAAGCAACAGAGTGAGGTTTCCTCTCAGAGTGAGGTTTCCTCCCCTGCATGCCCATATAAATGGCAAAAAAATAACTGTATGGAGAACATTTTGTGAGAAGTGGGAAGCATACAGAAACCTGATCATAACAGCTGGTACACAGCACTGCTGTGACTGAGAAAATGGCTGCTGGCTGTTTCCAGGTTCTTCCTTCATTACGCTAAGACTTCTCCACAAGGCTGTGTATCCATATACAGTGGTACCTCGACTTACCAACGACTCGAGAACCGAATTTTTCAACTTGCGATTTTTTCGACATCCGAATGGAAACCGCAGCGGTTTTAGATAGGGTTTTTTCGACTTGCGAATTTTTAGATGGGGTTGCTTCGACTTACGAATTTTCCCGTTTCCAATGCATTCCTATGGGAAATCGCGTTTCCAATGGCGCTTTTTGACTTACGAAGTTTTCGACCTACGAAGGTGCCTTCGGAACGGATTAAATCCGTAAGTCGAAGCACCACTGTAACAAGGCTGCATGAAGGAAATACTTGCAAGGAACTAGCATGGTGCTGCAATATTATTTTTAAAGGTGGGTTCAGCCAGGTGCCTGTCCTATACCCCCCCCCATCTCTGACCCAGATGAGTTAGCAAAAACATTGGTGCTGAAAAGAAACAATAGTAGCTGCTGATTCCTGCTTCCTCACGGGGGTCTGTCTGTCAGTGCAACCAGCAACAATGACACTGAGGGAGACCAGTGAGAGCGACTTGCCCCTGGGCTCCCCAAGAACTGATAACTAAGTGCCTATTTCCTGCTACACTGGCCTTGCAAATACATGACAAGAATGAAGCCACTTTATAATGAATCTAGTGGCCTATGTAGCCAAGTGTTTCCCTTGTCTGCCTGGTAGAAGATCCTGAAATGTAAGGTGACGGTCTTCCCGAGACTCACCGTCAATGAACCTTTAACTTACTTTCTCTGTGATTTACCCTAAGAACTTCTACATGCAAAGCATCTAGAGCTGTGGTTCCCGAAGTGGGGCACACACCCCGCACGGGGGCAATTTGAGAACGAGTTATTAACAGTTAATGGCCTTTTAGGCTTCCTCCCCGTGAATAGGAGTTCACTTTTTAAATAAGAAGAATTATAGGTCACCGGGGGAGGGGGGGAATCAGGATTTTAGAGATGCTTAGGAGGGGCATGGCCAAAAAAAGATTGATCTAGAGGCTCCCCACTTCCAGTGGTGGCAGTGAGAGGAGCAATCACAAACCAATAGGACTTTATAATAGACTTAAATGGCAAAAGTCAAGACACCAACCTGGTATGTCAGACATTCGTGGCTGGCTTTTTGGTGATTCCCCTGTCTGGTCAATGTGTGTCCCTCTTCCGGACCCCTTCTTCGGGTCATTTGGGTTAACACCTAGATAAAAAAAATAAACAAACACGCATTACTCACAAAACATTAGAGCTGTGTTATATAAATCTGGAGCCCTCGAGTTTTCACAGATAAAAAAAATAAAATACATGATATTGTCATAACACGGCCCTATTCCTTGACTTAAGAATGGTAAAGTACAGCAGTGCTTAAGCTCCATATAAACCAGTTTCCTTGGAGCTTTCATTTGGGTTTCTCCCTATCACACCTTGTTTGCCAACCATTTCAAAAAGCCTTCGTTTGTAAAATACAGTGGTACGAGATGAATGCCTCACGCATCGAAACACTCACAAAACAAAAGCGCGATGTTTTCGGCGCTTCGCAAGACGAAGTTTTCTATGGCGGTGCTTCGCAAGACAAAGTTTTTCGGCGGTTTTTTTATTTGTTTGTTTTTGCCGCAGCAAACCACACTTTGCAAGACGAAATTCTCGCTAGACAAAGCGACTCGCGGAACGAATTACTTTCGTCTTGCGAGGCACCACTGTATTGGCAGGCTATGCTAAGGGAAGGGAAAAGGGGGAATCCATTACTCTATGGAAATTGACATCAGTTTTCCAAGCCATGATAAAATGCTTTCTTCTTTTAAAGTTCCAGCTAGTGGTATATTTATTTTTTCTTTTAGCCCTGAATTTTGAGTTCTTCTGTGAAGTGTATCCCTGTAGCAATCAGGGTGAAACTGCCTTTCCATAACACCACATACACTTATCAAATGCATGCAAATGCCGTAGACGTTAGCTAATATCGCTATGTGTAATTGTTTGTAGTGATACTTATAGAAAAATGTATTAATCTGTTACTAATTTGAAAATAGTTCCCATAAGTGAGAATAGGGAGAAAAATCAACTAATCTCCAAAACAGGAGTGACAGAAAGATTGTTGAGAAACGATCACACACCTTCCTTCGACTAGTGCAAAAGTATTCGTTAAAATCACAGTTTGATCATGCATCTTTGCAAGAAGCCATGAAATAAACAGAATGTAATCACAGTAAGATTTCCATCTAAAAGCTACTTGTTTACACACCACATTCCCCCAGGATTTTGATGTATGGAAAAAGTAAAGGTTAGTTGAAGTTCCTGGAATTTATAACTCTTACTGGCAGTAGGAGATGATGGATGTCTGTCAGAACCACTGTCAATTTCAGGAAAAACTCCAGGTAATACATAATCTTGAGTGCCATTTACAACAGGCTCATCTTCAGTGCTCCATTCAGGACGCAATCCATGTAACTGTGGATCTTGTGTTGATTCTTCAGTTTCGGCTCCATCCTTTGAGACTACTGCTGTTGTAATGATGGTTGAATTAACTATTAACTATCAATTAACCTTGAATTTTGCAGAATTAAAACTGTTTTGTTTTGTTTACAAAATTCCTACTATACTGAAAGTTTAAAAAGAGCAAAAATAGGGAAGGCACATATTGGTTGCAATGTTTCTGATCTGCTCTTTAAACCTTCCAGTAGTAATGGACAGAGAATCAAGTGAGCAACAGCCAGAAGCAGCTCAGATCAAAGCAGCATTGTATCCGAGGACCATTTGGCAAAAGATGCCACATTAGAGTGTGGAAATATTGCCTAATAATAAAATTCATGCATGGCTCCTGCTAACAAGCCCATTAACCCACACCATGCTTGGGAAGTAATGTGTTGTCATTTCCTTCCTTTTTTCAAAACTTAAACAAACCCACTGACTCAAGTTCAGTCCGATTTTTATCTCTACTGAGATGAATATTCAATAAATGTGAAGCACACCAGTAGTTTGGAAAGCCCAAGTATATGCCAGGAACAACAAAGTGAACCGAATAATCAATATACCAGTTCTTACTACTGATATTAAGAGATGCTCTAATTGCCTACCTAAAAAGAAACACTAGCCACTGATACTAGGAAGGAAACAGTACACCAAAAACTTCAACACATTGCCATCTTTAAACAAGCATCCTGCAAAATCTTACATCTTGGCATTAATACTGACATAAAGACAGTATATAAAGACATCACGTAGGGGATGTAACAACAGACAGTATAGATGCATTTTGAAAAGGATCATTAGCTTCACGATAGCAAAATGACATAATTGAAACAATAAATGCAAATATTTGCAGAACGGAACAGAGAAATCATTACCTAAATTGTTTTAGAAAATCATTCCCCTGTACATATAATACATACACACACACACACACACACCCCGCAAAAAAATAACATATGTAACAGGAATAGTTGGGAAATCGTCAATTTTATCACAACTCAAAATGTAATACTCCTTCGACAAGTTTATGTTGTGTAAACCTGCAGTGCCTGGCAAACAGACAAGTACTTCTCACAATCTTGGTGGCTATCAAAATGGTCATGGCTATCACAATCACATATGCTCCCTAGCCACAATTAAAGAATACTGTATTAAGTAGGGAATTTTGACAGGGAATTTTCAAAACTGAAGTTCAAAGATATGGAAATGTCATTAGGCTGCAACTACTTACAACTGATTTTATGACATTATTTTATGAGTTGATCTTCACATGCTACAGTCCCCAAGTAGCAACTTCAACACATTCCTTTTTACCAATAAGGGTCCTGGCCAAGGTAACAATTTAGTTTCTGTTCCTCGGCCTGTCAAATGGCATACCTTATATAAGTTCAGGATACCTGCAATTTAATTTTCTGTGTCTATTTTAAAATGGACACGAAAATTTACAACACGAGATTATCTCACCTAAGATAGACTAGACAGGGTTAAAAAGAATCCCACCACCATTCTACTGGATACCTGTATGATCAGTATTATTTTTTTGACTTATTCCTCTTCGAGGAACAATTCCAGGAACTAAGACATCTGCTGTTGATTTCGTCGTGTATTTGTCTTCATGACCCCATTGCCTCACTGGTTCTGGGGTTGAATCTTCTTTGGCCACATCTATGGCAATGGTAAATGAATTGAGATTGTAAAAATGGCAAAACTATTAACTGCTTTTCACTCTGATCCACTGACTTCTTACTCTACCAGCAGAATATTTCTATCCAAACAACATACTGGGATGCCAGATTTGCTACAATTCAGAAATTCCAAAAGACTTTGACAGTGATCTGGCTTCCCCCTTGGTTTTATTTTCACCTGACATCACCAGTTGACACTGACAGTTGATTAGGCATGCAGGAAATTTCATAAACTTCACATTTGTGTTATATACTTTTGATGGAAGGGAAAACTATTCATGAGCTACACCCAAGTACTTGTCAGTTGTGGATGAGAGCCCACAATCTTCAACCTTCTGCTCTCTACTCACCACTTGCTTTCTCACACACTCATTTCAACTTTTCTACAGGTTTTAACTTGGGCTAATTTTATTATAAATCATGTCATAATTAAATGATCATAACAGCAAACACCATTATTTGACTCTGGGTGATTGGCATATGCAAATAATAATCATAATGAATGAGATATAAATAATTAAAATGTGAGACTCAATTTCAGAACCATATCTGTATATCTTGTTTGATTATGTTCTACAAGCTCTACACATGATCAGAAAATTATAGGCTGCTTTCAACTCCCAGAGGCTAGATCTAACATTCAAAAGTTAAAATCAGAGGATTTCCTAGGGCGTGAGACATCGATCCCAAAGCATCAGTCCCTCTCAAATTGCCCGAAAACAGCGACCTTATGTTAAAATGAACAAATAATATTTTCAGGTTAGAATGCCAACCTGAAAATCTAGACATTAAACAACATTTCCATTTGGTGTAAATTTGGTGTAAATTTGGTGTAAATTTGGTGTACAGATTTAAAGAATGATAAATACTTTGTTTCAAAAGCAGTGCTTCATTTCATGCATCATGATGAAATGAATAGATTATTCAGTGCAATACCTGTTTGTTTGCTTTCACTATCTGAATCAACTCCCATCGGTATACCATCTCTAGAAGTATTTGTGGGATATATTTCTTCAGCATCCCAGCCTGGCTGATGAATGGGAGGTAATGGTTGTTGAGTTGAGTCTTCATGATCGTTGTGTATGACAGCTGTTTGGTGAATCAATGATGAACTTAGGTTTGGTCGTATTAAAATACAAAATGATGGCTTTTGCAAGCCACTCCCCTCCCAATAACTCACTGCGCAATGTTCTCAGCTTTACTCATATTTACATGCAATTACATTTCTTGTGCACCTGACATGTTCAACTATATTTACTGACTGAAAGTAAGAATCCAGTTGCGAGCAATGTGATTCCCACACCATCACCAATCACTACATAATTAAGAATGGATGCTTGTACCTATATGTGGAGTTTCATTTTCATGCACATAGTCAACTGAAGAAATAATTCCAGGTACAAAATAATCTGTTGACCTGCTTGAAGAATTTCTATGTTCATTGTTCTGGCTAGGATGTGCTTCTTGAGTAGAATCTTCATGGTCACTACCACCATTGGAGACCACAGCTGTCACAATATAGTTAGATCATTCATTCATTCATTCATTTCAATGCTTATGTGATCTATTATTAAATTGTTTACTGAGAGGCACATTACCTGGCCTTCTACTACACATGGATTAAAGTTACAAGAAAGGAGATTCCAGCTAAACATTAGGAAGAACCTTCTGACAATAGGAGTAGCCTAACATTGGAACGGACTCCCTTAGTAGGTGAGGGCCTCTCCTTCACTGGAGAGTGAAGCAGAGATTAGATGGCCAACTGTCGTGGAAACTTTTGTTGAGATTCCTGTGTTGCAGGGGCTTGGATCAGATGGCCTTTGGGGGTCCCCTCTAACTCTATAATTCTATGGTTATGTAGTGGGTGGCTTCTTTCTGAATAATGCATACATTTGCCCATCAGCATCCCTAAAGGGCATATTGATGGCGGAATTTCCTTCAAAATATTTCAACAAAACAGACTGGTTTAACAAAAAAAAATTGTATCACTACAAGACTATTCATGCACATTTTTATTTTGCTTTTGTAACTTGGAGGTATAATGCCAAGTAGCCCTTCAGCCCTAGATTTATTTGTATTTTACCTGTCCTTACCACTCCACCACTAAATTGCTCCATTCATCTGTGGAACTGATGCTAAGTCAGGTCACTGTCATCCCTGGAAGTTGCAGCTATGGCATTTTATTTCTGTACTTTCTGCATTTATATAGCTACCGCATAACAGTGACTCACAAAAAAAAAAAAACACACCACCTGGATTTAAAGGCTAAGTATGGAGAGTCATCTCCCGTAATTACTGACTGCTTTTAAGTGGGTTATGAATACCATTACAGTATTCTGTTGCAAATGAATGGAACTTTATTATCAACTGACAGAGAGAATGAGAGGAGTCGGGATAGCTCTTCAAATGGAGTATGGTGATAATGTGGCACATTTGAAAAACAATACAAATAACTGCAAATTTATTAAAGTTCTATTTTCTGGGAGGTACCTGTATGATGTGTCTCCTTTTCATGCTTTCCTTCACTTGAAAGAATAATTATAGGTGGGATATTATCCATAGTTGTGTTTGTGGTATCTTCATCTTCACTTTCCCACCCAGGATGCATTGCATGCCACTGTGGTTTTTGTGTGGTGTCTTCCTGCTTGCCATTATCACTGGAGGCAACAGCTGTTGCAATGATGGTTTGAATATTTTTCAAATGTTACATAGGTATCGTTCTTTTCATCAATTCTTACTAAGTGCTATGTGTCGTTGAACTGAATCAATATCCTATCAGGTTTTTAATTATGATTACGTTTAGTCTGATGGCATTTACTTACTATGATTTACAGTTCAAGTACCTTTCATCCAACACCAGAAGAATTAAAAGCCATTAGAATTCCCGTACTGGGAAGACACCTAAGGAGATGTTTCCATTTCAAAACTGCTTCAACTTGGAAGAGTTATTTCAGGCAGGAGATAATCCCAAAATCAATTTTCAGTAGCTACCAATATAATGACTGCAAAGCAGCAAACAAATTTTGCATACTTTTTTCATCACACCATGCTTCGTATGTTTAGTGAAAGTCCATTTATTTAAATGGAGTCAGGATTAAATCTTTACATAGCTTGAGATAGTTCCTAACTTATCTAGAGAGATTACAGTGGAACCTCGGTTTACAACTACCTCTGCTTATGAACACCTCTGTTTACGAACGCCGCGGACCCAGAAGTGTTTACATCTGGGTTCCACAGCGTTGGATGCGCAGATCGTGCATGCGCAGAAGCGATCTGCGCTGTGCGTGCACAAAAGCACTCCATCGGCACTTCGCGCACGCACAAAAGCGTGCCTTCGTGGAGCGAATGCCTCCGTTTACGAACGCCTCCATGGAACGGATTGCATTCGTAAACCGAGGTTCCACTGTACTGAAAAAAAGAAGTAAAATGTTTTTATTACTTTTCCAGTCAATACCTGTATCTGAACGTTCATTTTCATGCTCACTTTCAGCTGCATGAAGAATTCCAGGCAGCAAATGATTTCCAGATGTGTTTGTGAGATGTTTTTCTTCATTATCCTGTCCAGAATGTTCACTGTGCAACATTGTATCCCGACCGGCATCTTCATAGTCAGTGCTATCACTGGAGACTACTGCTGTTACAAAGATGGCTGGGTCAGTTTTGAATTCTCTGCTTTCACATGTGCTTCACTAAACGCAATTCTACTTAGCCCTAACATGGAAAGTGGAAATCAGTAACCACCTTAGCCATTTTAGATGAGACAGAACTATAGCTCTATCCAAAGTGTATTCTGTGGCTATAAAATCTACATGAAAAACTGTATCTAATTTAGCCGAAAGATTTAATGATAATGAATCATTGTACCTGTATGTGCCATTTCCTTTTCACTCTCTTTTTATTCTGAGGAATGATTCTAGGTGGTTAATTAATTTTAGATACATTTGCAAGGTATTTATTGTCACTGTCCCAGCCAAGATCATATACAACCATCTCTGCTTCATGAATCTTTTGAAGCCTCTTGTCTGGGAAAGCAAATCTTTCTGCCATAGGACTCATTTTGCCAGACTCTGGAGTATTTATAAAGAGGAATCTTTGTAGTTCATTCCAACAGCTGTTATAATAATGTCTGAATCTGTTTTAAAAACAACGAATGATAGCAAATGGTAGCCTTATAAAGACTAGACCCATTAAAATCAATGGACTGGAATAATTTAAATCCATGAATTTCAGTGGGTCAGCCCTTGATTTAGTTAGACAATACCCTATGTTAGGAGTCTCCTCCTCATAATTATTTGAGGCCCAACTTATCTAGCTTTACAGGCACTATCAGAATTTCAGGTGAAGTCAATTAAAATATTAAGTTAAGCAGTATTAATTATTAGGTTAAGACTGAACTCCATATGCATTGTCAAATTACGGTAATAAATTCCATCTGGGGAAACAATAACCTCCAATCCAACATGCCACATTTCTCAAATTCTTTTCCCAAAGAAGTATGCATGGCTTCATCTTTAAGCAGACTTCAACCCAAGAAGACTTCAAAAAAGTTTCTGTTTTGTTTAGAAATTTGCTGATGTGCTATGCAAGCTTGCTACTATTTTCTTGTGGGTTTGGGGTTTTCTAAATTGTTTTTAAATTATTGTTTGATCTTGAGTTTACATATTTGTCAGCCATCTTGTGGAAGTTTTCTTTTTCTTTTTATGTTCTGAAAGGCGACTATACATTTATTAAATGAATTTAAAAGTATAGAAACGTTTAACAATGCAGAATTTTCTTTTTTCTTCCTAGTACCCGAATGAGATATTTCCAAATCCTCTTCATGCTTGTTTATGCTTGAAATGAGACCAGGCATAATTCCATTTCTAGATGTATTTGTAGGATATCTGTTTTCATTGCTCCCACCAGGATGGAACTCATTAATCAATATACCGTGATTATCAGTCTTCACGGTTAATCTCACCCGTGGAGACCACAACTGTTACAATGATGACTGAATCAATCACAATTTCACTATCACACCCATGTTATGTAGATTAAATAATTTTCTTAAGATGTATCAGTAGTCAAGGCTGCAATCCTGATTCATGCTGACTTCATAGGAGTCAGGATTACACCCTTCGTAGGAAATAATAATTAATGATTGGGGCTGAATAGAACTTTTCTGAGATATACCTGTATAAATGGATTCATTTTTTTGCTCATTTTCACTTGGATGAATAATTTCAGGCAGTGTCTCTTTGCTAGATGAGTTTGTGGGGTATCTTTCTCCATTGGACCATTCAGGATATATGCCATGAGATGGTGGGCCTTGAGTGGATTCTTCAACTTTCATCCCATCATCTGCTTTTGTGGTGAAGTATTTTGTTAATTTAATATATGCAGAACCACTGTCTATTGTACATGCATCTTGCAGTTCAATTTGAATCCAACTACATTGGGGGCACTCAAGGTAAAAGGGTGCCTTTTAGGCAATTGTTTATCTGCCACAAAGTCAAGATTCTCTACTACCACTTTTAGTATAAGCACTTTTCAATTAAAAAAATAACCAGTTCATATTTCAGTTAATTCATTTTAGTTAAATCCTTTGAAACAATATCTTATCTATTATGTAAATGTGAAGCAAGCATTTTGTATTTCACAGCTATAAAATGATTTTGGTTTTAGTGAAACGGTATGAAGACGACATATTTTGTTCATTTCTTATTTGCAGACAGCTTGGTTTCTAAAAAAAAATGATTGCATTTTGACTTCCTCACAGACACATGCTGTTCATGGCACAACTACCAAGTATCTGTAAAAACGAATTTGTTCTTTCAATGTTGTGACGGTAAAGCAGGCAACAGAAATACAAATTAGTAAATACTGTAGATAATTTTGGTGATGTGGAGTATTTTCTACTTGAAGAAACGCTAAAACAACAGTAACAGGCCGCATCTACACAACAGAGACCCAAGCAAAATAATTGTGTGCAAAGCACTATGACACTAATATTCTTGGTGTCAGAGATTGAATTATATTGGGGTGGTGGTGTCAAGATGAAATAAAATTAATATGATATGAAGCCCTGCTTAGATGATGAAAGGTGACTTATCTGTTTAAATGGAATAGTGGCTCTTCTCAAAGCTACCTCTTTTTAATACTTACCGGTAGGTGCCTCTGATGCAAAAGAACATAGGTCCACCATTCTTAACACTGACTGAGGTAGCAGGACAGAGAAATGTGTGTAGGAGCCTGCAGAAGGGATGGCGCCATTTGGAGGTTGGGCCTCCATGGACTGGTGGTAATGCCATCCATTATTGGGAATGCTAACAATCCATTATTGATGAAAGGTTTTGTCAGACTTATCTTAGTGCCCTAATACTGGAATACTAGGAATTCACTTTAAAGGGTAGCAAGAAGGCCAAAATATATGTGAGATGCAGGTCTGTGAATGTAGCTGCCATGTAAGGGGCAGGTGAACTGGATCAGAACCATGACATAGGAAGGGCTGCTGCTTTCCTCCTGTGCAATTACCACAATAAAAATTGTTTCCGTTTCTGAAGCCATGTTTCACCCCAAATGGAGAAGTATTAGAGCACAGTTCTAAGAAAGGCTGGACTTCTTGCTGAGACATAAAAGCCTTCCTATTCGCTGACATAAAAGAGAAATAGAACTGAACATAAGAAGATTACATTAACATCCAGCAGGCAGTACCTGTCTGAGAATGTTCATTGTCACGATCCTTCTCACTTTGAGGAATAAGTGTTTCTAGGACACCAATGATCGTTCTGTTTGTGGCAGAACCACTTCTCCGCCCAGGTTTGCCCACTGTTGATAACTGATCTTGATGTGATTCTTCATGTCCAGCACTTTCATTGAAGGCTAGAACTATTGTAGCAATGATAAATAATGCAGGAATCAGTAACTCAATATTTTGGATTTCCTTGTGTTTAGTAGATAGTGAGTGACTCAACAAGTTCTGTGTGTGAACTCCAATGGAAACAGACTTCCCCAATTGTTTCACCATAGGATGGAAACCTTATTTATGCATGTAGAATCGCCACCTCAACAGAAGTTAATAGGGAAGCCCATTCTGCCTGTCAGAACTCTCACCTCAACAAGGAGTCACTGTACTGATGTGGTTATTTGAATCAGTATAGTGTAGTTCAAACCTTCCATGGCTTGACTCAGTGGCAGAGAATCTGCTTTGCATGCAGAAGGCCCCGGGTTCAATCTCTAGCATCTCCACATAGGAAAGACTCTGTCTGAAACCTGGTAGAGCTGCTGCTAGTCAGTGCAGACTGTCCATCTTGAGCTAGATGGACCAGTGGCGTGACACACTATAAGGCAGCTTCCCATGTTTGAGATGGTATGCTAATCACTAGTTGGTGCAAGAAGAGGTATAATTTTATCATTTTATATAATTTTTCTTTTTATGTGGAAATGGATAGAATGACTAATGCACAAACCAATTAGGCCAAAATGTTTGGATGAAAATTCAGTCTTTTTACAGAATCAGCTACTTCCAACGAGTTCAGTAGGCTTACATCAGCTTAAACCCAGATTCTGCGATTTGCATACTGTAGCAATAAGTCTGACAGGTCTGCATCGCCACAACAGAGATAGAACACCGATGACTTCAGAATAACCATACAGCAAAGTGGTCTTGATTTATACCTCTGTGTTCTCACACACGGCACATCCTTAATATTCAGTCAAACCACTGGCCCATCAAGCCCAGTACAGTCTACTTTTAGATATTTATACAGGCTTACTAGCAAATGGTATGAACATAAATTTGATCTGTATGACATATTTGGGGTACGTTTGACACTGATAATAGATTGTACCTATCTATTTAAAATGTAACTAAAAATAATGGGGAAAGAATGGCTACGAAAAGCAAAACTGTCAACAGTTTGGAACTCACATCTCTAATATATGGAAGAATAACTAAAGGAAACTCACGACAGTCCCCCCCCCCATCCCTGTGACTAAAAGTTCTATTTTTAAGTAAGGTTGAACAACATTTGTCCAGAAACCTGGATCAGGAAATGAAACCAAACAATCCAAATGAAAATCTAATTCTACAGTTCACTATTGGTTCTGATACCTGTGTGGTGGGAAGATCCTTCCTCCATAGTTCTTTCTCTTTCACTTGATGGAACAAGCGCTGGATGCAATACGTCTGAAGCCGTGGTTGTGGGTAATGTGTCTTCAGTTTCTAATCCAGAGAGAGCACCATCTAGTGGATTCTGAGTTGAGTCTTCCTGCTTGAAGAAATCATCACTGGAGGACCCAGCTGTTATGATGATGTTTTGAATCAGTTGCAGTGTTATGCTTGCTGAACAACCATCCAGATTGTTCACTTTATCTTGTTAAACTAGACATGGCTTGCTTTTTCAATTATGTGCATAAGCAAGAGGAGGAGAAAAGTAGATAATTTTTCTGGAAAGTATTGTTGAATTCACAGCCACCCATTGTCATCACCTCAATTATCAGTAGTTGCTGATTTTCCAGACAGTGCCCCAGAGACCAGTAGGAATAGCGGAAAGGAGTGTAACAGTATTAAAGGCAGAAAAGATGTGACAACAGCTTGCACCTTTAACTGATCTATCAAAGGTCTTTGATAGATGAAAGGCTTTGTGCCATCTGAAATCACAGCACCATCTTAAGTCCATAAACTTTCTCTTTCTTGTCTTCTTTTTCTTCTTCCCTTTTTTTTGAAATTGTACTTTTAGAATATGTTTAGACATTCATTTCAGGCACTAAGGCCAAATGCTGTGATAGATGATGTTGGTTCACACATTCAACTTGAAAAAAATATATCTTGGCTGGCATTTTGAGCCAGATGTAGTTCAGCCATTTCAGCATAGCCTTATACAGTTCTAAAGGTGCTGCTGTTTATATCCAAGGAAACTGTCAGAAGCGTCTTGAGGTACCACCACCACATCACCAGATTTTTCCTTCAGAGTCAAACCTTTTCCCAGCATTTAGCAGGAAGCATAATGTGTGGAACATTATGATGACTGCCTGAGATCAGACTAAGAGAACATGCTTTAGATTTTGAGAAATAACACCAAGCCCACAGAAAGCCCTATGGAATAGGAAAGCAAGGTAGACCCCAACTGTCAGAGAAAATGCTAATACATTTCCATAGTAAACCAAACCAAAATTGCAATGCAAGTTGTGTTTGTGTTTGTATAAGTGCCATTTATTCATCTTTCATCCCCTAATATTGCAATCGTCCTCTAATGTTGGCAGATCTATGCCCTTGGTTTCAAAAGATCTGTTTCATGTGTTTGTATAGCAGTTTAAATAGTTCTTTCTTTAAAACAAAACAAAGCATCACAAAATGTGCTCATGTTAGCTCCCAACTTTCTAAATAAGGAACTGATCTGAGCCAATTTTGTGAAGTCTACAAGCACTGGCTACTTGAAAAACACAGTGGCAACTTGATTGGGTATGGGCCAATCAATCTCATCATGTTTCTATACCAACTTTTACTGGCTGCGTGTCTGATCTATGTGTACTTTAGCACTGCCAAACTCCCTTTGTGTAGCACTGAATTGAGGCCGACGTGGTTACAGAAGACAGCACTTTCAAAAATACTGCTTTAAGATATGGTTAGACAGGCATGGCATGTTGGTTTGGAACTTCTGCAAATTTCAGGGAACTTTGGAGTATAAAATAAATTCAGATTTGGGATTTGTGACTCACTCTTGCTTAGCCAAAGCCAAATAACACGTGAGCTTTGGGTTTCATGGTTTTGTTAAGATTTAACAGAACACATCGGGGGGGGGAGGCTTTCAAATGTGTGGCTCTGCTTTCTTTTTTAAAAAGTAATCACAGCATATTATCTGCAGATGTAGTAGCAGATATACTACAGATGTAGCAGCGCACCATGATTCTAGTTATTAACTAACTTCTAGACCAGGCATAGGCAACCTTGGCTCTCCAGATGTTTTGGAACTACAACTCCCATGATCCCTGACCGCTGGCCCTGTTAGCTAGGGATCATGGGATTGTAGTTCCAAAACATCTGGAGAGCCAAGGTTGCCTATGCCTGTTCTAGACTTTGATACTGTGTGAGTTGATGCTGACATGAAAGAGGTAGTGTCAAGATCATGCTTTAGTAGTCATACCAGTAGCTGTTGAATAATGTTCATCATCACCTAGAGGTAGCACATCCTCCCTTGTGCCATTTGTTGAATATTTGACTTCACTGTCTTTTTCAGAGTGTACACCATGCAGAAATGAATCATGAGCGGCGTCATCATGCTTGACATCTTTGGTGGAGACCACAGCTGTTGTGACAATAGTTGAATTGATATTTATTTGACTATATTCTATACTACCACCAACCAATTAACATTGGTCTTATTTCATGGATATAACACATGGGTATAACATAAGCCATCTATATTGTACAGGTATTTTAATGCACAGCTTACATATCCATGTCGTTTCATCTTTAGCATCAAGTGGAGACTTACAGGTATGTGAGAGCCCTCTGAAATTCACCATCGCAGGCACAACAATTTGAAATGAAACCCAATATTTTACAATGGACACATGTCCATTGAATGCCATCAAATACTGAATAAATAAACATCCATGAATCAGCAGTTATGTCCTCTTTAGATTGTAAATGTTCACTCTGGCTGAAAACTGCTGCAAGAGTAGTAGATCTGCAAGCAAATCCCATGTTAAGGGACAGAAAAATTTCCCAAATGAGAATTTTTCTAGTTTCTGTTTCAGAAGTGGCAATGAATGGCTGCCAATTGCTAATGTAATATTGGGAAAGTTTGGAAGTTTCAAAGGTTTTGTTCTATTTACTTAAACACAAGTAAAATAAATATGCTAGGTTAGATAACCATGTAGGTCATCAGGAAATTTTCTGATGCAATCACTTCTGGAAAACCCACATCAATGGGCAAATGTCAGGATCATTGCCCTCAAATGTCTTGGAAAAATAGAATTTTGGAAACTTAACATTTGACTTTTGCTTTTAGATGATGATTTCATGAGAGTGGCAGAGACAAATTCTGCATTTATTTTAAGTTCAGGTGGGCAATTGCAGAATAGTGCCACTAGTTTTGTACTACTGCTGAAGAAAATTGCAATCATGACCACTGATGAGTTTCAGAGATCATTACAAAAATCCAAACTCAACCCTTCTGTTGCCATCAAGTGCTATGCATACTAACCTTTCCATTTATAACCAAAGGTTGCCATTAAAACAAAAACTGGGATTGGTTCTGTGCTTTGAACAGCAACTTGATACAGAAAAGTAAGGGTACTTCCACACTGTTGTTATTCCTGGGTGCTGCTCAGTCATGTATCAACAAACTCAGGTTATACAATTAAAGCAGGTTTGGCACTCTTGTGCAACAAATCTGCTTCTCCTAAAAATCAGACTTACCAGTAAATGCAATGGAAAGTGTGGGATAACAATGGCTTTATTAAATAAAAATAGTAAATAAGTAAGGCTGTTGCTAAAGGCACAAAAATATATGTCTCCAACTACTGTATGAAATTATGTTGGTAAACAGTAAAAAAAGTTTTTATCCACAGATTTTTTTCCTTTGAAATGTACTCTTTGATTTATGATTTGCTTTGCTTCACTATGGAAGAACTATAGCAAAATGCATGATTCATACAATGCAATGAGACCCACTACACTTCTGAGAGATACAAATGGATACAAGCCGCTTGACTGATTTCACTAAATTGCATTTTCCACAATTAAGATAAAGAATAATCCAGGAAGATATGCACAACATATGTTAATTTAACATATAACTTGATGCTTGTTGCTAAATCCAAAGAATAGCTTCTACCACCACCACAAACCAACCAGCATCTCACCATGGCAAAAGAAATCTGACCTCAAAGACTACCTGTGCACATATAACATGAATGACAAAAGTCAAAGCCTAGAGATTAAATGTCTTGAGAGGAATGGTACCTTTCTAAATACAACTGAAGGCACCAGCACACTTTGCAATGTACTCATATCACAGAGATAATCCAGTGCAAAAGAAACCAAAGTACTTTAGGGATGTTTACCAAGGAAAACGTAGTTTCATAATATGCATTCCTAGGACAAATGCCTAACAGACTCCAATGCGAAGAGGTACGGCAACTCAGAGCTAAATGAAGCTCAAGCATAAAACACAAAATGAGACTTTTGTTTGTAAGTATGCACCCGAGTTTCCATTTCCAGACTAAGCCAATAGGCATAGCAGTCAAGTTTACCCTTTTCTCGCGAGGAAGCCTATTCAGCATGAGGGAACTTCCCTTAAAAAAAAGGGAGAACTTGACAGCTATGCCAATAGGATTGTGCCAATATCATATGCAAACACGAAGTCCTGCTCCCAGTTTAGGATATGCATAGAAATAATGGCAGAGTAAAATAAGTCATGGGACTCAATTAAACCTTCTTTGGTTTGTGTTGTCTATTATTAAGCAGTAATCTTCCACTATATCCAGAATTGCATTACAACATTATGAATTAATTTTGGATTCGATGCTGTTGTATTTCTGAATTATGTATGGTGCAAACTATTCCTTATAGATTATCATTTATTACTTCTAGAGTGCTTAATATGTACACATACATCCAAATTCCACCGTTTACTGAGACACATCTAATGACTTTCATTATAGCGCAGTGCATACATGACAGGAATTAATGCTTACTGGTTTTTGATGGCCGAGGTTCGTTATCACCACTGCTGTTCCATTCAAGAACTGTTTCAGGATTTAAGTGCCCAGACCCTTCTCCATTGTGATCATCATCATCATCACCATCACCATCATCATCATCGCCACCATCATCATCATCAACATCATGATGTTCTTCAGAACTCTTATCTAGTGATTTGATTATGTAAACCTACGGTAAGCTTTTAATATTATTATCCATTTCCCAATCACCAAAGTAAGAATTATCCATCCTTATCCTTGTCTTTATTATTTGTGTTAGTGTTTTCAGAACTCCTCGTTAGAGGTGAATAATGAGCAAGAAATTAATAATGTGTTATAGATTTCTTGGGTGGAAATAAAACAACCTGTGGTGGCGGTGCAACAATGTACAGTGGACATAAAATCAGTGAGAGTGTCTGTGATCCAGTGCAAGAAGATGGTTGAGTTAGTTACAGTTGTCTTGTATCACTGTAATACACATGGCATTGTGAGTGATATAATAAAGAGACGAGAGAGCATTTACAAGGCGCTCAGTACACCAGGATATGGTCCTGGGAGGCACTGCAAGATCCCTTGGATCCCACTAGAGAAAAGTTGGAGCTTTGAATACAGGTGATTTGACAAGAATCTCAGGGGAAATGCTATATTCTTACTCAGGCATAGGCAAACTCCGGCCCTCCAGATATTTTGAGACAGTTTCACAGAAGTTAGACACAGCACAAGAGAATTTTCAGTTTATGCGTCCCACTGCCAGCACAAATAATGGAGCTGGCATTAAGAACAACCAATGGATAATAAGAAATAAAATTATTCACGAAGCAACCCAATATTAGGATGCTTTGAGGAGTTATTAAAAGAGCAGGGGATCTCAGCAATACATACATGTAGCAATAGAGGATGCGTATTCAGTCCAAATGAATATTCGTGCATATTCAGTTCCTAAGATTTCTGACTAAGTGGGGCTTTATTGAATAGAAAAATCATTACAGAATATGGGGCTGTTTTCTACAGTCAACACACTACTTCTGATGTTACCATTAAGTTTGTATTCTAGACAATTATAAATGATTGTTAGCAGTTAATTTTTTTTACCCCAAGTTCCTTCAATGGGATGGTGCACCTCCTTAAAATCAATAGTGGTGGACATTTCCTCATGTGAGTTGTGATGAGGGCTGACAGCTGTTCAGACAACAGAGGAATGAGTTATGGTATTTTTATTTGTTAAGCTAACATTTCCCAGCTAAGCTACTATCCATCAACACCTTCCTGAATAAACAACTTGCCTGCCAACAATAAGATTAATAAAAGGAAGGGAGAAAGAGGCTTAACAGTTAGGTGTTTGGTGCTTAATTCAAGAAAGAGGTGTCTGTTCCTATAGTTCTTGCATTGACTTCTCACAGGAATTGAAAACCTTGTAGTATTTATCAAAATCAGAAGAGTTTATTTATACACTAGAGAGAAGTTAGCTTGGGGCATGGAAAAAGAGCAGGACATTGATAAAATAAAGCCAAATATACGTAATATTAACAAATAAGGAAGCAAAATAAAGTGGAGGAAAAATTAAGTGAGGGTATTGAATCCCTTTATTTCAATTGTGGTGTATCTACAAGCCATTTTAGTGAATCCCAAAGTCCTTACATCCATCCACCAACGTTTTACCGTATGTATTTTTGTGCTTACAATGGGTGGAATCGAATCAGGGCACTTACAATAGCAGAAGGGTTTTGATTCAGCAGGTGCCTCTGCTAAAGGACGGGGAGGGCAAAAGATTTTTCCCAATTCACTCTTCATCCTGCAATCCATCCTCACAGTAGCTTATACTGTGTTTTGGAAGGTACCTCAAGTTTCTGGAGCTGCTTTTCAGGGGCACTGTGGAAGGGATCAGCAAATGTTTCCTCCTCTCAACCACTGGATCAAAAGCCCTTCCATGAGCTCAGGGAAGGGCATGAAAGAGGATTCCTTTCTTTCTGTATGTATGCAAAGGGTTACCCTTTTAAAACACCTTATTGACTATACAGTCATACCTCGGTTTAAGTACACTTCGGTTTGAGTATTTTCAGTTTAAGTACTCCACGGACCCGTCTGGAACGGATTAATCCACTTTCCATTACTTTCAATGGGAAAGTTCGCTTCAGGTTAAGTACGCTTCAGGTTAAGTACAGACTTCCGGAACCCATTGTGTACTTAAACCGAGGTACCACTGTATAATTTTGTATCTGATTATGAATTTCTTCTGTTTAAACCTTGCATAAGAGAAAAATAGGACAAAGTGTCAGACCAAAAAGCACTGCTCACAAAGCTGTCCTCAAAAGATCACTAAGGGAACTGGATCCCATAAAGTCATTTACCCATTTTCTGTCTCTCGTTTCCCATTGCTAAATGGCCACAGTAAGCTGCTATTTTTTATTCCTGTTTGCAACTTTGATTTGGTTTAAAGAGAAATGTCAAGCTGATGTGGTCAGGAATCCTTAAACAGGGAGAAGTAAACACAAGTCTTTGTGTGTTTGTTATAGGCTACAGAAAGATCAGTTATAATGACTGTTTTCTGGTCCATGGTAACGCCAGAACTGTCTAATAATGCTGGACTATGGTTTAGTGCTACATTCATGAGCAAGAAAGAGCTGCCATGAGCCTTGCACTTTCCTTCTGCCCCTTTCTGATCACAGGGAGAATATTTATTTTCGTTTTCTGAGAAACCTGGCTTGCCATTATGTAGGAACCAGGGACAGTGGTTTAAGAGACGCTGTGGTTATTTAAACAAGCCTGGTTCATAACACAAGGTTTGAAGTTGGCCTGTTCAGAAACTGATAAGAGTTTGGTTTACACCAGGCATCCCCAAACTTCGGCCCTCCAGATGTTTTGGACTACAATTCCCATCATCCTTGACTACTGGTCCAGTTAGCTAGGGATCATGGGAGTTGTAGGCTGAAACATCTGGAGGGCCGCAGTTTGGGGATGCCTGGTTTACACCAATCTCTGGTTCATATGTTATCAGTTAAGATTCTTTGAAACTGGAACTAAATGCTCCAGAAACCTTCTCCCTGCCACATGAAAGGAGAGTAGAAAGCAAGCATGCCCAGTAGAAAACAAGCATGCCCAAGACTCACAGAAGCTTCCTTCACTTTGTGCATGGTCTGTGCGCCTAAACCATGGCTTATCATTATGTGCAAATGCAGTGGATGTGAAAATTATCTAGGTTATACCAGGCTACAGTATAATACCAGGCTAATGTATCACAGTGCAATAAAATTGTTAAGAGTAATGAAGAAAGTCAAAACAATGCCTTTCTGGATTCAGAATATGACTGGCAATTACAGCAGTGAATGTTTTGACAAGATAATGATTTCATGTCAACGGGCTTTTGTGACAGTTCTCAGAAAAATATAGCTATGAGGTTTTAATTGGGGCCTAAAGGAGGAGAAGTGGAAAGGAGAAAGCCGTGACTAAATTATAATTATTGAAAATAATGACAAAGCAAATGGAAGTGAGTACAATGCAAGACTATGGAAGTAGTTCCTCTCCTACAGTTTACATGGGGGAAATACCTGATATAGTTTACACAGCAAAGATTTTACCCTAATTCTTATTTTCACAACTAACTTTTATCCATTATCGCGTATTTCTAAAACAATTTTAAAATGATCCATATTTTTTATTGAGCACAGTGCTGCACAAGGCCTCCCATATTGCACATTGCAAGGAAAGATGCATGTGTGCTTAGTATGCGCGTACCTTTTTCACAGGCACATATGCAAAGCTGAGGCATTTAATACCTTCTTGGCCAGAGGGAATTATCGTACCTGCTACAACCAGGTAACAACAATGAACCTGCTAAGCCAATCCACATGTCCACTTCCAGCATAGCCATTGCTGTGCACTTACACTGGCAGTTCTCCTGTGCCTACATGCAGTACAGTATGCTGATTTGTGCTTCTGCATACTGTACTTCCAAGTGGTTGGAGGAAAAAGGACCTGCGGTCAACTTGTGCACTGTTCTACATGCCACTGGCCACATGACTGCATCCACTCACATTGCCAGTGCTCAAGCACAACAGTCACTGTGCTGGAGGCAGCTGCAATGCTGGTTTCAGTCACAGCAGGCAAAAGAAGACTAGCAACTTCTCATCGAGAAGACGAGTTTCTTGCCCAAGCATTTTTAAGAGTGGGGGGTGGCAAACTGACTAGAACATTTGTAAGGCGTTACCCTTCCTGGAAGTTGTGTTGCGGACTTCTTTGTGTTCCTCCGACTGCCACCACAAAGGGAATTCTTCAGGAACCTGTCGAACTTGAGTAGAGTTTTCAGGGCGCTTCCCATTATTTGACTCTTCACCAGCTGTAATGATGGCAGAGTAACTAACAGGTTGGATATATGCTGTGGCAGATTAACTCCATTAATTTGTCTTCCATCACCATCACCAGGACTTCCTCTTAATGGAGAATGAAGGATGATGTACTGTGTTCTTGAATGGCGTTAATGTTGATTTTGTTTGTTTATACAACACAGTAAATAGTCCTCAGCTTGGCCATAATCCAAAATAAGGGAAGTTTATAAAGGGGCACCAACAGAGAGAAAAGAAGCCAGAATAACACACTAAATGGTATGAACAATGTGAGTGCAAATTAAAGATGTGAAGGCTGAGTGTATGTTGGGAGACTAAGCAAGTATGAGTAAGCTTCAGAAAATATTTACAAGGCCATTTTCGCAGTAAAAAGAATTATGCTTACTGATACTAGGAGAAAGCTGAGTTTTTCTGCCATACTTATTCCCTTCAAGTCCAGGTGTTTTGTATTCTTCTGTTGGATCTTCTTGCTTCTCATGTGAGTCTAAATCTGTCATGATGAAGTTAAAGGGTTGTAAAGATTTTCATTTTTATCCACAACACATTTGAATATTTAGCCATAACTGGATAAGCAAAACTGGAATTTAGTGCTCTTGTGCTAGAACGCAACTGGACCCATCGTGGGATCTTCCCTCTTCTGCTATGAGGATGGTTTAAGGAGTTACTTGCTGAACATTTTCCATCGTTATTTACTTCTGTTCCAGTGCTGAGTCTTGGTCTTTTCCTTGTGGCAATGCAGAGAAAGAGAATAGCACTATCATTTCCTCATCCATTCATTTACATCACTCTGTGAGATGAAGAGATGTAAACCTGATGGAGAGCATTCTCAATGATAAGAGGGAAAGCAGCAGCAATCCAAAGGGGGGAAAGCCTTGGTGAAGAGGAAGAGATCAATGAGAAGAAAGAAAATCTCACTGGTGTGAAGACAAACCAAGCGGTATCTTTCCATTTCAGCACAATGGAAAATGTGAGAGTGAATACAGCAAAGATGTTCATGCTGGAAATTCTTTCATGTATTTTTTTTTCCAAATGACAGCTTGTTGCTTTCATGTTTATTCTATGAACGGCAATTCTTAGTTTTCAGCTTTGACTTCCCAAAACATGTGCAAGGAATGGCATTTATTCTTCACCCAGAGTGTAAAATTGCCCATTTTCTTGGATGATTTCCAGTACAGCGACATTCATTATCATCTGGCAATCTGTAATTATCTATTAGGTTCACAGAATCAGACAAAATTGGAAGGGTATATAGCCCAGCCCGCTGCTCAATGCAGGCTGCAACCATGGCATCCAGTAACCTTAGCTGGATTAGCAGTAAACTGAAGGCTCTCCCCAAATTTAAGGTTTCATCTAATCAAAGTTTAGTGTACAGAAATGTATAGTATAAATACATACTAAGCATACAACAGAATGTATTCAGTGCTTTGTTGGAATGCAAGTCAGTTGACAAAATAGAAATCTTAGGCAGGAGAAATTGTATCGCAAACACAAAGAACCCCAGAAACAATAGGGGTGCATCAAGAGGATGAAGCAGCTAAGAGGAAGACTCCCAACCCCTTGTTGCACCAGTGCACAGATCAACAGGCTCAGGATGACCTTTGATCTAGTTATAGAGCAGAACTGCAGAGAAAAGACCACTGTTTTATTCAGCCTCAAAATTCAGAATAACTTAAAACAAATATTTCTTTTACAGATGATGTCCTGGCAATAATGTGCAACACGGACAACTGTGACAAGAGACCAAATAAATAACCAATTATAGATCAAATAGCTACAGCAATTTTAAAGTACCATTAATTATACATTTATAAAATCAAGAAGTTGGTTTGGTCCAGGCTAGTAGACTAATTGGATTATTGGCTAAGTGGTTTTATTGGCTTGCTCTTTAATACTCCTTATATCAGCTTGTCCTTTTCATGAACTTATATAGTTTGGGAGTATCTAGCTTATGAACTTGCCATCATTTCTCAAAAAGCTGGTTTGAATCTCCAGTCGCTATAATTCCTTAGACCACCCTTGAAGCGAGAAAGCTGAGATCAAGATTAGAAACTCACACATATTCACAAGTTTCTGCTCCACTGCCAAACCCACAAATCTACTGTTGCAAGTTAGAATGACAAATAAGCAGCAGACCCGCAACTATTATCTGTTAAAAGAAAGAGCTGTGGTGTGAATTGCACAAACTTTTCCAGTTAAGGCAACTGTACAAGTGATGTGCAAAACTGGTTCAAATCTGTCCTGCTGTCTACGTTTTGATGCAAAAATTTAAATCGTGCAGTGTAAAGTCAGTAATTCAAACACACTGCTTTTGCAAGTATTGGTCTCAAATTCTTGCTGTCCCAGCATGCAGGAAGGCAGAGATATCTATGAACAGAATAGACCATATTTCACACATCCCTGATACCAATCTTCCTTCCAACACCTTTATGCCCTGCCCCTGCTTCAGGAGCATCAGCTGTTAGTGAAGCCTAGTAACTAGTAACACTACTGTGTGAGACTATTAAAATACTTTCTTTTTTTTACTAGCATGCAGCTAATTTCCTCCATGCTTGTTATTTCTTCAAGAAGTCCCAGAATAAACCTAAATAGGTTCATCAAGAAAGTTGCAATGTCAACCATATCATTCAGCTGCTAAAAAGTACATCACAGTGAAAGAACAAAAGAAGCCCATTTAAATGGCAGTGCTGACCAAGTTGCATATACAAATACATACAATGTATATTGATACAAATTGCATACAAATAAAGGAAAATGATGCCTTAATAATAGTTCATGTGAAAAGTGGCAATCCAGAAGCAACATTTTAAACTCCCATCAGGAAAACTGATCAAACTGAGGCTTCTCTCCGTCCCTGAGAGATTATAATGACCAGATGAATCTAAACTTCTTCTAATTCAAACAAATAGCCATAGAACTACCCTTGAGATTTCCAATGAATATTTTTTAGTTTTTCTATATTGTCCAACAGAGGAAAAAAGGGATCCTCAAGCACCATTCTGTCATCTTTTCAATGCACTATCAAGGCTGGATATACAGTATGGCCTCAATTAATGGTCTTAACTGAAAACCACATACTCATGCAGTATGTAAAGGTAAAGGTACCCCTGACCATTAGGTCCAGTCACAGATGACTCTGGGGTTGCGGTGCTCATCTTGCTCTATAGGCCGAGCGAGCCGGCATTTGTCCGCAGACAGATTCCGGGTCATGTGGCCAGCATGACTAAGCTGCTTCTGGCGAAACCAGAGCAGCACACGGGATCGTCGTTTACCTTCCCGACGGAGCGGTACCTATTTATGTACTTGCACTTTGACATGCTTTCAAACTGCTAGGTTGGCAGGGGATTCAAACCGCCGACCTTCTGATCGGCAAGCCCTCGGCTCTGTGGTTTAGACCAAAGCACCACCCGCATCCCTCATGCAGTATGTATCAAAAGGAAAAATGCCTTTCACAAATCGAAGACAGCTTTCTGAAGAGCCTAGTTGCATATTTCCAGAAGGCTCCTGGACATCTGATACCATAGCATACTGGAGATATGAATGCAATAGTTAAATTAATCACAACATTAAACACAGACTGTAGAGGCTAGATTTGGCAAACTTGTACATTCTACATAGCACTGCTTCATGGAGCAGGTATCAGGCCATGCCACAGTCCACCCCTACAAGTAGAATTTATTTGTGATCAGCATACATACACTAAGCATGAGATCAGTCTTGCCTCTGGACCAACCAGACATGCCGCACTAGGGACGAAGAACAACACTGACCGTGAGATCACCACTGCAACGATGTATAGAACTACACAACATAAGAATTGTGCAAACTAATCCTTATTCAATCTTATTTCTACCACACATCAATTTTCCCTTCTTATCTCTTCCAGAAGCACAGGAAAGTTTACATAAAATGTACCTACTGTAATAAAATTGTCACACTTACTAGGACTTTGGGGGTGCTGGTCTTTAGAATGTCCTCCTTCTTGGTGGCCGTCATATGTATTTGGAACATCAGTTGCATCTTCATCCTTCTCCGCAAAAGGCTCTTTTGAGGGAAAAGTACCACCATCTGTGCAATAATAAATAAATGAGTTGCATAATGGATAAATAAGTGACCTACCACCCATACTGTTTTCATTATGAATTCTTTGAACAAGTTTGTGCATTGTTTCATTATATTACTGGAGCAGTACTCTAGTTTCTGCTATAATAGACTAACAAGGGCACTATTCTAGAATTTATCAGCACTATGTTAGATGAATCATTTACAATATTCTTTTGTTTGTGGCAGAAGGGAATTATCCTTATTGATAGTTGCTACTTTTTCACATCATGACTTAAACAGTAAATGCCAGTGATACCTGCATGATGAGGATAACGTGACGAGATACCCGGACTGATAACATTGGGATCTGTCGTTGATCTGTCATTTGCAGAACCACTGCCGCCGATATTGTCATCTTCAGAAATGGGAGGCTGTTTTGTGAATCTCTCTCCCTCAATATAGTGTGATCCATCAGCATTGTATATTTCTGTTGGAAAGAGGAAGTAAAAAATTAAATACCGTATAGTTGAACAGAGGAACATTTCCAGCAAGATAGTACTGCAAGAGGACAGCTATCACCCATGTGGTAACTTACCACGGAACCTGTGCCTTCAACTACTTAGAGCCAAGTTCAAACCTTGTTTTAAGCAGCAGTGAGTGTCGCACTTACATACTCCCACCTGTTCTACGAAGAGGCAACCAGTGTTGATTGTTACATCTGAATCGGGAACCCCGATTAGTTCAAACTAAACTATGGTTTTTGAAACAAGCCAGGATAATAAACTATGATTTGATTCTGGTTTGTTTTTTAAAAAAACAACTAAAGTTTAGACTAACCACAGTTTATCCTTCTTAGACTTAATGATAAACTGCAGTTAATTAAAAAGAAGGAATGGGTGTTTCCAGTCTCTTCATGGACACGATACAGGAGGAGAGAGAAAGCTGGAGTGTGCAAGCCTAAGGATTGTTTGCATAGCCCTAAACTGCAGTTAGCATTGTGCCCAAACTGGGGTAATGTCAAGATCCTGCCAAATGATGAGGAAAACCTTTCCACATATGCATACGTATAAGAAAAGAAGTGGTTATATTCTCCTGGCCACTTTTAGAATGTTTTATGTACAAAAGTAGTTAGATGCACATTGTACAAGCCATCTCTTCTTTGTAAAACCTCACCATTCTGTGGTTATCGTGCACTTAAGGCACTCTGCCCTGTGGGAACTTTTTTGTACTCTGAATTGTGGCATGCACTGTCTATGCAATGGCATTTGCTGCTAGGATAGTAAAATGTTTTCCAACAAAGTACAATACAGTGGTACCTCGGGGTAAGAACTTAATTCGTTCTAGAGGTCTGTTTTTCAACCTGAAACTGTTCTTAACCTGAGGTACCAATGGGGCCTCCTGCCACCGCACAATTTCTGTTCTCATCCTGAAGCAAAGTTCTTAACCCGAGGTACTAGGTATTTCTGGGTTAGCAGAGTCTGTAACCTGAAGCATCTGTAACCTGAGGTACCACTGTACAGAAGGCCATGCACCTGCAGACTTCCCTATGATGCTTACTTTTTGCAGGAGAGTTATAAAACCAATTGGTTAGAAGGAGCAGTTAGCAAAATCCTTTGGAGAACAGTTTGCTAGGCTTGAACTATCCATGACAGATGATCGTTTAAGGGCTCGCAGGGGAAGGGGTGTTACACACTCCTTCATTTTCCAGTTGTTCTGTTCGTTGTACAACAGCCAATCTAAATGTGCTTTGCTACAACCTGAAACTATTTCTTTCTAATCTTCACTGCTTTTGACAGACAGTTTTGATAGTTATTTAGAGATATTAAAACAATTATTGTGTCTCGTGAATATTACATTCAAGGACTGTCTGCCGCCTGTAACAATCAACCTCATTGTATCATTGACAGGATAACCAGTATGTTTGATAAACTATCCAATACAGTGACTTATTCAAGTCTGACAATGTGTTCTGGATTCAACCAAGAAAGCCCTTGCATGTTAAAATAAACATCCATCAAGGAAGAGGATGCACAAATGCTTCTTGTAATGTACCAAAAAGAACATGGAGATTAATGCATGTGCTTCAAAGGCTCTAAGCCAAGAAATAGTCAGTGGGAGAGAAGTTAGAGGGCAGAAACACCTATACACAGAAAATTTTGCTGCAGGGTCTCACTTATTTAATTTGATAATGATGTGGCTGGTTTTAATCACCTCTGAATGATCTTAAAAGGCCTAATCCTAGCAGATAAATGGAAAACAAATAGTTTAAAAATCAGGCAGATGATTATACCATGAAGTTGTACTAGATTACTGTATACTAAATACCTATAGGAGGTTATTCTATTCTAACATGTATACAAAACTCTATACACATTTTCTGAATATGCTTTCTTATGGCACAATTAAGGTTTGCAAAGATTTGTTTTGGAGCCTGCAAAATATAGCTCATCACAAAATGTATGAAATTCAGTTCTTACCTATTTTGCTATCTTCATCAGGCCAAATAGAGTATAACTTTACCACGGGGTCACAAACTATGTCCCTTGATTCTACAAAGGGGAGAACAAAATATTATCTGGTTAATTTTTGTAAGAAGCAACAAAGGAAATCAGAACTGACACTAAATCGGTGGCTGTGCATCAGATTTCAGCTAAGAACTCAACCATTCCATGGACAAAAGTAAGTCTTCCACACCTGTAGGTTTAGGGTCTTGAATTTGGAATTGGCATACATACTACATTCATTCATTCATTCATTCACTTATTAAATATATATCCCATGTTTCCTCCCACAGAAGCTGACAAACAAGTAATAAAACGTATTTAAAACAATGCCAATACAAATGCAGATTGTAAGCATGCTAAGTGTGAGTTTCTGTTAAAAAAATAGAAGCTGAGATGCATAATTAGAATGCAAAGCATGGCCTATATCTGTATCTGTTTGTGTGTATCAGAAGCATCATCTCCACCCTAACTGCCCCCCACACACACACACTCAAGAATGTTGTAGTTAGACCTTTCCTGGTTTTTAAGCCAGCATCATACAAAAATTTAATTCTGTGGGGAGGGATGGAGGGAGAGGACTCTCACTGTTCAGCCGCATGTCAGCTTCTTGGGACATATCAGCCCCATCTGGACCGCAGTGCAAATGTCTATTTCTCAGGACACTCTGAGATCCTGCCCCTGTTGCCTAAATCCACCAGACTTTATTAGCCAGATGGGATACGATGGCGACAGCTGTACACTGAGGCCAGAGCCATTTATTGAGGTTTGCCACAGTCATATATTAAGCAGTGGGGAGGGTCCAATTTTTAGAGGCAATTTTTGTGGAGAAATACAGCAAATGCATGGGGAGGCCTCTACATTCCTGATCTGATTTTGTTGTTGCTGCCGCCTGCCAAAAATTGCAAAAAAAAGTGGGAAGGGTTGGGCCGCAATATATGATGACTGGTTGAATATGTTCAACTTAGTGTGTCAGCAGTTATGCAGGCTTGCCAAAAAAATCTGTTTCTTAGCATAGGTCTCCTGCATATTCTGCTTCGTAAGATATAACATTTATTTCAACAAACTGAGAGATAGCATGTGCGGCGACAAAATATCTCTATTAGGAAGCATGTGAACAAACCCAAACATACCTGATGAATTGAAGCAATATGTATCATATTTGTCGGATATATTTGACGAAAGTACGTATATCCCAGTGTGATTTGCTGCGCAGAGCGTATAAGGGGTGTGTCGAGGAACTACAATTTTTTCTTCTATATAACCGTATCTAGGAAAAAGAGGCATAAACATACTGATGCATCTAGGTATATAACCAATGTATACAGAATTATATACTATCACAAAGCATCAGTGAAGGAAACACATCAACCATACTGAAGGAGCGTCTCTCCCCACATCATTCGGACAGTGAGATCTAGCTTCGAGGACCTATTGGCGGTTCCCTCACTGTGAGAAGTGAAGCTACAAGGAACCAGGTAGAGGGCCTTCTCGGTAGTGGCACCCACCCTGTGGAACTCCCTCCCGTCAGATGTCAAGGATATAAACAACCATCTGATGTTTAGAAGACATCTGAAGTCAGCCCTGTATGAGGAAGTTTTCAATGCTTGATGCTTTGCTTTGGTTTTATAATCTGTTGGAAGGCGCTCAAAGTGGCTGGGGCAACTCGGTCAGATGGGCAGCATATAAATATTACAACTACTGCTGCTACTACTACTACTACTACTGTAGATTGACTCTGATTCTGTCCACATAATTGGTTCCTCTGTGTGTGTGTGTGTATCTTTCAAGCCATGATCCATCCTGTACTCTACTAGATCTTTTAAAGGAATTATAGAACAAATATGGCACTATAGTACTGTAGTGGATTCAACCATTTGGGAAAATGCTTTGGAACAGGCATCCCCAAACTGCGGCCCTCCAGATGTTTTGGCCTACAACTCCCATGATCCCTAGCTAACAGGACCAGTGGTCAGGGATGATGGGAATTGTAGTCCAAAACATCTGGAGGGCTGAAGTTTGGGGATGCCTGCTTTGGAAGGTCCAAGTTAGAGTCCCAGAAACTCTGCTCTTCTAGAGACAGCAGGTGTAGCAGCAGATGGGACATACTATTGTTATTCTTAGTAGTGCTATATTGAATATGTGTGCACTACAATGGGTTCCAGATGTTTTGCTTTTGTTTTGTTTTTTAAATAGAAATACTAATTGTAGGAAATGGAAGGGACAATATTTGAGTAAGAAAAAACATGCAAGCATCTGACTCCATGTATTCCTGATATCTCATTTAAAATAAAAATCCCAGGTAGCAGGTTTGAGAAACAGTGCTATCTGAAATTCTAGAAAGCAACTGCAGACAGCTTAGACAGTACTGAGCTAGATAGACTAAAGGCCTGATTCATTATTAGGTGGCATCATTGACTAATTGGATGCAACAATAATATAAATGATTTGCCAGGTGTGTACTGGTCATTAGGAATGACATTAGGACATTGGATTTGGAAAGGGAAGGAATTTTCCTGCAGCACAATTGGCAGGCCCGCTGTGTTGGGGCATCCGAAGTTATTTGCCATGTAAGCTGCTGTGATTTGAATTCCAGAAGTCACTCACTGTGGTGGGTGGGGAGAAAATATTAAAGGGTGAATGGTCCCATATTTACACAAAGGGTTATACTAGGGAGCTATATGCGATTTCTTTCCAGTCTGTGTTCCATCAACCCAGTCTCTATATTTTCCTAACTTACCAGCAGAAGAAACTGACGGGGTTATTGCAAGAAAGGGCAGAGCACAACAATGAAGGAGAGGCAAGGATGATGAAAAACATACCATGCTCTAAACTTTGCAAAGCTTCAATAAAATGTTGAAATGTAGCAATAATCTACACATGGAATGCTAGCTAAAATAAGTAACACCCCCCTTGCTGTTCTGTACTGAGCATAGGGCTTTCCAACATATATGGAACCCCATAAACTGATTCAATGAACGTTTCAGTGGAACATGTGGCTAATAAAATTATGTAACAAATGAAGGTTATTTTGCAATACTATCTTGAGTTTCTAGTAGATTTAGTACCGATTTCCTTTAAATCTTCTTTGCCGAAAAGGTTTATTAAAAGTTAATCAACAACTCTGTCCCCCCTCCTTTTAAAAAATTGCTTTTGATTGGGGAGAGACAGCTAAGGGCTCATCTACACTTCCGCTTACCCTCTGTATAGAAAGCACTGGTCCTAAAGGTTTTCCATTTGAAACCTGCTGAATTGTAGGCAATCATCAATCTGCGTAAAACTCAATCAGCGTTTGATCCAGTTCAGTGGTAAAGAGTGGGTTCTCCTTGGGGGAAAGCATAGGCACAAGCAGAAATTTGGACGGGCCCTAAAGTAGCCACTGCTGAAACTCTGGCTTGTATAGAATGCTGCTGTTCCATTTGTGCAACTATCACCCACTAGTGCCTCCTCAAAGAGAGGTTGTGTAGCAGCTAGCACGGATTTTGAGGGGTGAGCAGAGACAGGAGAATAAAACCTCTTATTTCATGAGTGGAATGCTGTTCATGCAGTGCTGGATACAACCCTCTGGTTCAGGATTGAGGTGCAGAAAACTATACTCCATTAATGTGATCCCTGTCAACCCGGGACTGATTTCCATGTAAATGTGTGTAGAATCAGGCTGTTAAAGTGTTACTTCTTTTGTCCCGAGGTGTACAGTAAAGCCACTGTACTATAGCAATGGCTTTTTAGTAACAAGTCAACTCAAGCAGAAAGTGAAGCCCTTTTCAGATGAATGCACAGGGACACTGGCATTGTGACAGGGCTCCTCTAATGGTTTGCCTTAAAACCTGTGGAAATTCCCTGCTCCACAAAACTATCCAAAGGTGCAGAAGCTCTGATTCCCCCCCCCCCACACACACACCTGACCAGACTCTTCTTGCTTCACCCTACACCCTTTCATTATGACGTGGATTAGGATCTTCCTTAGGCACTCATTGCAAACTTTTTTTAAAAAAACCCGCATAGGTTGCATTAAATATTCAGAAATCATCTCCCATAAACTAGCAAGGCTTAAGGTAATATCATGCAAAACACAGTTTGGGGGAACCTTTTCCCTTCCAGTTGTGGAACTTGAAACACAACAGTTAGGTCCCAGTTTCTTCACTGAGCCACGGTCCGGGCCTTAGAAACATGAGTACAGTGGATTCTCGGGTTGCGAACGTGATCCGTGCAGGAGGTACATTTCCAACCTGCAGTGCCGCATCTGCGCATGCGCGGGTTGCATTTCGGCACTTCTGCGCATGCACAAAGCAAGATTCAGCGCTTCTGTGCATGTGCAAGCGCCCAAACCCAGAAGTAACCCGTTCCAGAACTTCCAGATTCGGCGCAGTGCGCAACCTGAAGCAGCCGTAACCCAAGGTATGACTGTACTTCTTGTTCCTAGCTATTTCCACTGTACTATTAAGGTCACTACCTTGCAACACATTGGCAAAACATGCTGTTGCCAATGTGGGTCCAACAACATTGTCTACCAAACCAGAACTTGTTTCTTCAGAGCTAATGCATGTCTGATGCGGCAGAGTTGCCAGGGTTGTTACCATGGTATGTACAAAGCAGCCCTGAACCGTCTCATCCTCTGTAACAAGCCTAGGCACCATACTAATCTTTTAAACCCCTTGCATAAGAAAATATGTCATAATATGGGAAAGTCAACTGTCTATTATGGAAAGAATCTCTCCGTCTCCCAAGTTTTGAAATTTAGAAGGATCTTTAAGGTTCCGTCTCATCCTTACTACATATGGCAGTGATCTAAGAGAACATGTGTTCTGTTCAACTACTTTAAAGATAGGAAAAAATATCTACTGGGTAGATAGTCTCACCATTGCCATGATTGCAAGAAGGCCCATAATCTCGGCCCTATCTAGAATTGCAATAACCTTTCCAGAGCCCCTTGGGAAGGATGGGCTATAAATAAAAAGGAATTAGTTAAATCATTTTTGCTCCTTGGGCAGGATTCAACTAATGAGTCCTGCTAGCGGAAGTCTGCAGAACAGGGCTTTCCCCCACACCTCCCAGCTTGGGGTGGTGGGTGGGAGAAACCCAGAACGCTGCATTAAAAAGAAGAAGAATTTTTCCAATTGCGCCTGAAGAGACTTTTCTATAATTTTGTTGACCATTATTTTGGATAAGATGGTTCCTTCATATTTCTCTACTATAATTCTGTTTATCCCATTAATTTATATCCCATACCCTGCGAAAAGGAATAATAATGCAACTCAGGTCCTTAGGGGAAACGGGACCTGTGAAGACCTTTTGCTAATGCTTCCTGGAGACTATGCAACTATTAATAACTCTGCTTGACATTTATTCCATACACAGTTAAATATTTTTGAACAATTGCACCATCAGAAACTAACTAATCTAATTACTTACCATGCTAATTAGGCTAATTACTTTCCATACCAATGAATTTGCCTTTCCTTTACTCCGTGTATTTTGAAAGCACTCTTATACAAGTCCACGCACTGTGTAGCTCACAAACCAGCAATAAAATTCACGCCATAAAGATGCAAAAGCAATGCAGTCGAACCTTTTGACAGAATGGACTTAGGAGTACTTAGGTGGTTGTGTTATAGACAAGAAGGTGGTGCTTTATCAATTTGCTTCCCCCCGGTTGCATGTTCATAAAATTTAATTATTAGTAATGGTGCCACACACACGGCCTCAGCTAATTTAATATGTTAAGTTAATGAGGCATATGTTGCCCTTAGGCTGCGGTTCTGCTTCCATGTAGTTGCCCAAGGTAAGTAACAATTCCTTCCAGACAACCCAACTGCCAGATCAATGTGGAAGCTGCCCTGTGGCACGTACATCTCTGCAGGTGGGCAGGAATGCTGGTAAATATTTATTGTACTTATATGCAATGCTGATGATGATATCTGGCACAGCATAGTGACTAACAGGGTAATTAGCAGCAGGAGATGGGAAGTCTGGCTCAAATCTTACCTTGGCTGGGTACTGCCTAGGTGGCCTTAAGGCAAACAAAACCCTATTCTCTCAGTCTCTCCATCTGACATGGGATAATGCTACATTAATTCCTCATCTTACACACATCTGACCTGCGCAATTTTAGCCACATGCAGTTGAAGGCAGGCTGATTGAAATTGCACAAGTCCCCAAGCAAGGCGGAAGAGCTTAAAATGTATTTTCATGCTGAGTCTGCTTGGAGTTAAGGACTATAAAAACAACTCTCGAGCTCTCCACCTTGCTTGCCGGGCCACACCTGCTCCGTGAGATCTCGCAGGAGCATCCCTAGCCTTCTAGAACCAGTGCGCTGAGCAGGCATTGCCCCCCAAGCACAGCCGAGTGCTTAAAAGCTCTTTTCATGGTGGGTAAGCCAAGCGGACCTGGTGCAAAAAGAACTTTTAAGTGTTCCACCTGGCTTGCTGGGCAAGGCCCCCTCAGCGCACCAGTTCTGATAGAGTGCTGGGGATACTCTCTCTTCGCCCTCACCTGCTTGCCGTGGGACAGCTCCAAGCGTTTGACTATACACAATTTTCGCATATACACGTAACTCTTGGGGCTGAATGAAAGATAAGGGATTACTATGCTCTTCTATTTTACAGGCTTGTTCTAAAGCAGGGAGTGGGGAACCAGTGTCGCTCCAGATGTTACTGGACTTCATTTCCCAAAAACAAACTATCCAAAACTTTTTGAAAGCACACCTGTAGATTTCCTACCTGCAGGTTTCAAATCCTTGGTCGTAAGCTTTCTGCATCTGGTCCCATGTTGGAAGGGTGCTGTTGAGAGCTTTACAAAGCTCAACGGCCTCTTCTCTTGAAAGGCTGTAACGACGGTTTTTCTCAACGTGGAAAACACCTGCATATCTGCAACTTATATTCAAATCTGTGAATTAGAGAAAAACAAAGAACTGATTACATAGTGACACTGGCCATTAAATTTTAAATACCATATCAGATGTTTGGCTGTTTCAAAATCCTAGGAAAAATTTTTATTGGCATTACCGAACCATTTACTTAACCAAAAGCACTTTAAGCAAATCATACAATTCTGGAAGGAGCACTGAGGAGATTTTATGTTTTTGACCTTACACTCAAGACGTATCTCAGAATCTGGTGGGCAGCTCTGCACAAAAGGGCCTTGGAAATGATAAGTAGTTCTTTCATGCTACAAATGAAGTTTTCCATGACAGGAGCATGTTGGAGTTAGTTTCCTCTTGATTATACCTTCTATATAATCTGAAACATATCTACAGTGGTACCTCGACTTACGAAGACGATCCGTTCCGCAGCACTCTTCGTAAGTCGAGATTTTAGGATGTCGAAGCACCCGTTCTGCGCATGTTGAAGCGCGGCGAAAAGACTTCTGGGGTTGTCGACTTCATAAGTCGAAACCTTCGGAAGTCGAAGCATTCATATGTCGAGGTACCACTGTATTTACATTAGCATAAACCTTCTCTAAGGACTGGCATTGGTTCAAAATGCTTTTTTTTTTGCCTTAGAAAAATTTGCTGAACAGAACATTTCAAGAGGAGAGGAAATGTTCAAGAGGAGAGGAAATGTTCAATCTACATTCAAGTTTGAAATAAGTATTAGTTTGAACTGCAAAGGTGGGTTATGAGGATTTTGTAAGCATGGAATGCTCACTATTTAATGAGGAGAACTAGAACTTGCAAGTGTGAAGGATACATCTTCCACAAGCAGAATGTCCAACAGACCAACAGTGCTTGGATTCCAACATGGGAGCAAGTGGGGCATTCTTACCCAACATTCTTTAAGTCCCCCCTTCCAAGGCAACACTGGCCTTGTCAAGCATATCAAGGAATAAATAAATGCATAAATCTCTACTTGTGCTTCACCAGGGGAGAGATTGTGGTCACAATTAGTAAAGACTAGCCCATGTGCCAAATTTGCAATTATCCACAACTTTTGTCAAGCGTTCCTTTAACTGGAATTCTGCAAAGTGTTACTGTACAGGTTGCAAGTGGCATAAATCAGCCATAGTATGAGGGAGGAACTCAGATTTACTTACACACACACACACTTACCCTCTCTCTCTCTCTCTCTGGAAGATTTGTTAAGATCGTGGCTTAATTCCTGACTACATTCTCAGCATTAATACTATAACCCTTCTCCAATAATTTGAAATTGGCTTTGTATCAAATAAACCTTTGTGTCGGAAAATATAGCACAACCAAACATACAGGAGGTAAATGGTGTCCTTCTAAGCCCTTAGCACCATCCTAAATATTCTCCTTCCCTAATAAGAAAGACAGACTATAGTAGAGGTATGGAGGGGTGATGCTCACAGCATGGAAATATCACCTGCTAATGTCTGCAGAGCAAGCTGCTGTTAAGGAGATAATAGTTGGGGCCTGTGGTAATCCTAAAGGAAGTCCTCTCAATTGTGATCTGAGAGAAGTGCCCTTAAATGGTGTCCGTTGCTGATCCATAAAGCATGATGGACTCATGTTGCCTAAGTGTTCCATCCCATTTGCAATGCAATCAGAAATTGGGCCTCGGCAATTTTCTTCTTCCTTTGCCCTTCATAGCTGGCAGGCACTGGCATGGCAATGTTGTTTTCCTGACACCATGTGATGTTCCATAGCTGGAAGCCAATATTGTTTAATAATGGCTCTTAAGAGAGGCAAAACTTGCACAACAAACTGTAATTGTCCTAATCATTAATCTCGGCCAGCCCATAAGACTTTGGTGATTCAACGTGAAACCATGAAATGCCCCTGAGCATGTTTCACATTTTAAAGAGCATGGAGATTGTTAACCCACAAGCACAAGCCTTTGTAGCCAAGCCTTTGCCTTTCTTCTTTGTCTTCTATCTGCCTTGTATCCAGTACCGTAACCTCTGCAGCAGAACGTCCTGTAAGATCACTGCTAGTCAGCTATAGACCCCATGGCTGATAAAGAAGGGGAACTGGGCAAAGTGGTGGTAACAATCCCTTACAAAGAATGAAGCAGGGGTTTTGCTGCACTTCCTACTGAGGGTCTACCTGAACTGGAAGTGAAATTTGCAATGGATTCACATTTCAATCCTAACACAACACAGAGCAAAAGCTTTTAGCTCTGAGGACAGTAGCAACAAAATATGTCCACCAGATGGTTGAAGTCAGGCAACAACTCTAGTTTTTCTCAGGAACAATTATCCCTCTGTCCTCCATGCGCCACATTCCTTGTTCTTCTCCCTCCGTGTTTCTGATGCCTGCAGGCAACTACTGTGGCAGGACATGACAGAAGCAAGATGGAGAATTATCAGTGGTTCTGCCCTCACCTAGAGAAAGAACCTGCCTTCCATTAGTTCCTTCCCTACAGAGATTTGAAAAGCCCCACTCCTGGCAGAACCAGGAAACAATTGGGTCTTTGTTTCCACCTGACCTGCTTCCAACCACATCTCCAATGGCTTGAAATTGCAAGCAGAATAGGAAAAATGGCTGCTGAGGAGATTGTTAAGCAACCCTATAGATGCTACTACAATAAGCTTCCCACTGGCCACTATTTTTCTTCAGGAAAAGCTGCAGTTTAGGTTGAATTATAGACATTTGAATCCTTTCCAAGCGACTATCTCTCTTTCAGGGAGATTTCTGTGCCTTGTTTTGAAGACACTTCCCATATGATGATACCCTAAATCAGCAAACTTTTTCAGCAGGGGGCTGGTCCACTGTCCCTCAGACCTTGTGGGGGGCTGGACTATATATATTTTTTTTGGGGGGGGGAGAAATGAATGAATGTCTATGCCCCACAAATAACCAGAGATGCATTTTAAATAAAAGCACACATTCTACTCATGTAAAAACAGCAGACAGGCCCCACAAATAACCCAGAGATGCATTTTTAATAAAAGGACACATTCTACTCATGTAAAAACATGCTGATTCCTGGACCGTCCGCAGGCCGGATCCGGCCCCCGGGCCTTAGTTTGCCTACCCATGCCCTAAATGGGTATCACCTTCCATGTCGGAAAATGGCGTCTAGTTTGCGTAAAGCAACATGTTTAAGGCCTCCTTTTCATCATGGGTAAGGGACAATGGCCTGAAGCCACAATTGTGTGGCTATTCAGTGCATGCAGACGTGGGGGAACACACACAGTACACCCAACTTCCCCACAAAGAAGTGATATTTGTTTAGGAAATTGCCATGTGGCTTTTAGAAACCAGGGGCTCAAATGTAAGAGCCAAAGAGTCTTTTTCATCCCTGCTAACATAACCACACAGAGCTAATCATTCACAACAGCCTGGCTTTGCATCCGTTACTTGAAATAAGTATATGCAAACATTGCTTCTCTATGGCGAATGTTGAATGTTAATAATAATGAGGGTTATTTTTTCCTTCTGTTTTTTCTTTTCTTTTTAAGTACAGAACCAGCAGGTTTCACACTCAGACAGGCTACCATTTTATATTTTAAAACTTAGTGCACCATGTAATTAAGAGATGTGTAGGCACATCAAAGTGACTGCAGCAGCAAATTATTTGCAGAAATATTGCTTTGCTTCACAGGGGGGAAAAAGGGCAAAGAGAACTAGTATTTAAGCATGCAAAACTGCAGGCGGTTGCCATGGGGACCAGGAAGTGCTCATCTAACTTTGGGATTTTCGTTTCTGGTTTCTGCAGTTCAGAGCAGAATGTTTGAGACACGGGCAGGATGTGGGAAGTGGACCCTGTAAGCTGCAATAATATTAGGGTTTTGATGGCGCAAAGCATCGTCTTTCTATATGTTTGCCATGAATTCAGATTTAAGCTGTGGTGCTGTGTTATTTGTCCCTGAATATATGACCACAAATAAGCATTTTATGGATTAGTATCTCCTAAAGCTTCTGTATAGCCAAACATGAGTTCTTTCAGTCTGTTAAATTCTGAGGTAGGAAACATGTGGCCCTTCCCAGGTGCTGTTGAGATTCCCATGAACCTCAGCCAGTATGGCAAGTAATCAAAGAAGATATGGTTGGAGACCAATAACATCTACCTCTGTTCTAAACCATTTGCATTTTGTTATGCTGCTTTCTGAATCTTTATATATCTAGAAACGGAACCAGGTTAAAATGGAGTTCCACAGGTTGTTTCCTTATCAGACAGCATGGCTAAGTTCTCATTGCAGTTCCTGTATAAAATTACAGCATGCCAACTAGATGCATCTCCCACAAGCTGTCTAATTGTATTGTTACATGTGCTTCGCCTCTCTGAATCGTACTAAGCTTGGCTGGTTTTTATTTCCTTTCAGAGGTTGGGCTTTGGTGGAGGCGCAGCTTATCTACCACAAGCAGCAGAATCTATTGCCCTTTGTCGGTTCTGCAGAATGAGGCAGTCCCCAAAAAGGTGCTTTCCAGAGTTCAAGGCTGGTCCTCTCTCTCTGTGTGTCCCACTCAAAACTGCAATTGGTGTTTCTGTTTCAGGGAGAGTGGGGGAGAAAGACTTGCTTTCTGCTAAAACTGGCTCTCACATTCCAGAGATGTATCTATTTCCTAGCCATTTTAGGCCATTTACCAGTACTGTCTTTAACAACAGATGTGCCCGGCAACTTGGAACATTTATAGTCATTCTGGCCTCTCATTAACCTTCCTGTCCCAAACTTAAGGCTCCTTGAAAGTTTTCATCACACCCACACAACTTCTTCACAAACGCACCACGAACCTTAGTTTGGTTGCTCATATCTGTATGTGCGGTATGTATGTGTTAAATCAGATTAATTACAATAATTGTGTATTCTTCATTACCATTTATTTGGGCTACAGATAAAACCAAGCTGCAGTGTGATCCTTTGAAAAACTCACTGGCTTCTTGATGAATTATGTCTGATTTCACAGAACATAAATACAAGGAAAATATACACTGAGTAGTATGAAATTCATCTCAGATCCAACTTTGATTAATATTTACATTTTTATCTAATCTGGTTTCCGTTTCCTGACTCAAATATGCCAGATGGTTTAATGTAATCACTATCAGGAGAAAAATCATTGGGTGCAACACAAAGGCAGTTTACCAACCCCAAATTTCATTGAAATAAAATTATTGTGCTTTAAAGTGGGTGGAACTGCATGCTTTAGTTCCAGTGACTACAGTGGCCAGGCCTACACAACCTAGTAAAAATTCCTTTCTTGCATTCTTAATATATGAACAACCAGGACCATTCCCCCCCCTTTTTTACAATGCATTGGCAAAAGGACGGTCACATTTTATTTATTTATTTACACCCCACTGTTCAAAGACATCAAAATAGAAAGTCAGCATTATACACAATACTGAGCGCTACCATTCCAGGTCTTTTACTTTTCCTCCTGGCTCTCAATAAAACATTCTAAGCACAAAGCAGGATTGCTCTTTACAATGCAAGCTGGGCTTCACAACTACTTCTGTCAATGCTTAACAATTAAAACAAACATCCCATGGTGACTAAAGAATAGCTATTTCCCAATATTTCAGTTGCTCTATTGAAGCTGAACAGAGAATCAGGTTCTTAAAGGTAAGCCTGTCCCCAAAGAAATCATCCATGAACCAGCTTGAGACTCTTGTATTACTTTATATTTTTATTTTGTTGTTCCAAGAGGGCAACAGCATCACTTTACCAAAAAAAGGTTGTCTAGCAACAAGTGTGATATCTAAAACTTAAGATACTAAGTTTCCCACCACCCTTTTGATCTGATGACTTCTGTTTCAGTGTATCTGAAGAAGTGTGCATGCACACCAAAGCTCATACCAATGACAAACTTAGTTGGTCTCTAAGGTGCTACTGGAAGAATTTTTTTATATATATAAAGATAATAAGATACTGTAGAGAGATTCCACAAATGCCACAGACATATGAATTGGCAAGCGTATTTAGGATTAGATGTTCCACTGGATAATGGCTACAGACAACTATGAGTAATAAAGTAGTATTACAGACAGGATGATTGGTGACATGGAGATACGTCTGAGTAAAATTCCACAGGGTGCTGCATGGGGTGCGGTCTTCCCATTTAGCTTCTTAGCTTGTTGAGAAAGTCACCTCAAGCGACTTGTATTTCTTGAATATATCTGCTTTGTTTGTCACCCATTGTGGTTTGATTCAGTTGAGCATGATTATTCCATCTACATGGGGGATGATTTATGAAATATTAAAGCATAAATATCCACATTATGCCCCATGCCTAGTCCAATGCTGAAGTATAGGCTGAAGTGTCTCCGAAAATTTTGACACATCGCTTGGGAAGACAGGTGAACTTATGTCACTGTACTGGAAGAAGCAAAGATAACAACTGTTGAAGCAATGTTTTTTCAACATCAACTTCGTTGGACTGGTCATGTTGTGCGGATGCCTGATGAGCGTCTTCCAAAGCAACTACTCTATTCCGAACCCAAAAATTGAAAGTGTAATGCTGGTGGTCAACAAAAGATGTTCAAAGACTCTCTCAAGGCAAATCTTAAAAAATTTAGTATAAACACCAACAACTGGGAAACACTGGCCTGTGAACGCTCCAGTTGAAGAACAGGTGTCGTGGGCTTTGAAGACGCTCGAACTCAGGACGAAAGGGAGAAACGTGCCAAGAGGAAGGCACGTTTGGCAAACCCTCACCGTGATCAACTCCCACCCAGAAACCCATGTCCCCACTGTGGAAGGACGTGTAGATCCAGAATTGGCCTCCACAGTCATTTACGGACTCACTGTTAAGACCATGTTCATGGAAGACAATCTTACTCAGGTACGAGTGATCGCCAAAGGAGGTATCAGTGAAGACTTCAACAGCAGACTTAAGCTAAGAGAGACTGTTTTGTTGAATGGCACCAGTAAGCTCTACTTCCTGTCTGCATTGTCCAATTCTTTGTCCACTAGCAATTTCAAAAAGAATAGCGTCATGAATCAAACCACAAAGTGATGTACGTGCCAGCATGGTGTAGCAGTTAGAGTGGCAATATATGCTCAGAGAGACACAGACTCAAATCACCACTAGGCCATGAAACTCACTGTATAACACTGGGTCACACACTTGTGACTCAGCCTAACCTAAAGGGTGGGGAAACTACGTGTGCTAGCCTTGACCAACGTGGTGCCAACTCTCACCAGTAACATCCAGTAATCCTTGCAGGCTGGGGTTTATGGAGTTGTACTCTAAAACATCTATAGGGCACCAAGTTAGCAAAAGCTGATGTATGCCACCTTGATGGCAATGACAATTTATTAAATTTGTACACTGCCCTTCATCCAAAGATCAGAGGGCAGGTCACAACAGAAAAATACAAAATGAGAACGCAAAATACATAATAAAACAAAAACGAACCAATAACCCCTCCCACAAAAAAAACATCTAAAAGGTCATAGAATATTTATCAGCATTATTTCCATAAAAATCAAACACTGATGATTCCCACACTAAAGAGTCCACTGGGACAAAGAGCACTCCCCAAACATCACCCTCTGGAAATGACCATCCAAGTAGGACCAGAACCACCACAAAGTGATGCCACTCACTGTCAGGGGCTGGGCAGAGCAGGAATGGTGGAGACCACCTCCCCATCCTGACCCTTCCAGGTCCCAGCCCCTCCATCTCCCAGAACCCGACGAGCCTTGAAAGTAGGAGAGCAAAGAGCTCAAAGACAGAGGGCACGTAGCAGCACCTCAGTAAACACCTCAAACAGCAGCACCTCAGTCAGTAAGGTTTGATTTAAATCATAGTTTTCTACATAAATACTAATTCTTGCTGGTATAACTTTAATATGCAAGTAGATGAAGATTTTTAGAATAACAACTTTTCATATTAGTTTTTTATCCCCAGTTTAATAGGTTAATCATTCATATTTGGACAACTTTACTGTTGTACTTAGGAAGGAGAAAAATAATCATTACCTTAATAACACTTTAAATAGATTTATTCAACTGAAACAATAACATTACAGCATATGTTATTTGCTTAAAAAAACATCCATGTTTGTTAACGAATTTGGCTAAACAAAAACAAAATATATATATTTTAAGAAATTTAGACTGACAGCCCAGCCTACACATGAAAAACTTAAATATGGTCCACTCCAAACAATCAGAAAAATATTGTTTCTATTCTATTCACTGAACTTCTTGAAACTTAGTACTGAAGGGGTTGTTTCTGTATTCATAGGTTTGTAGAACAATAGGATTAAGGTCTTTTTCTCAACTCTGTTCATGTTATAACATTTTTGCTGTGAAGAAGAGGCATGTGATCTCTGTTGAGTCAAATTCACTTTTGAGAACTGCAAAAGTAAACCAAGCATCTGTGATAATATCTTGTAGGAAGAGAAACTGCCCAATAATCTTACAAAAACCTCTGGAAGAGCATGACATTGTGAATGGATTAATGGAATTTATTTACCCAAAAAATTAAACATATACAACCTTATTCTACATAATTAAAAAAAACTAATCTTTATTTCATGATGGAATAACCTTTGGATGGTAATATATTTTCCTCAAAAAGCATTTTATTTAAAAAAAATCCGATTTAAATCAAAAAAATCGATTTAAATTTTAAAAAATCTGATTTTTTTGATTTTTTTAAAAAAAATCATTGATTTTTATCCACCCTGCGGGGGGTGGAGATTAATCTCCTGTAACAGCAGAGTCAAGTGATTTTATCCTCAAAATGCTTTGCAAACAAGTCACAGAGAGCTTGTGTCCTCGCCCAAAGCTCTGGAGAATACCAGGGAGCCAAGCAGGCTCTACAAAGCAGGAGGGGGTGCTCAGGGGCGATCGCGTCAACGACCCAAGCCATTTTATTGGGAAAGGAAGCTCTTGCCACAACATATGGAGACATAGTTGCTGAGCACTGGGAACATGGAATGAGCAATGAGGAAAAAAAATCTTTTAAAAAAATTGCATCAAAACTGCTGATCACGCTATGCTGGTTCCTCAAAGCTTCATACTTCTAAAAAGTGCTACTTATCTGTATCTACCACAGAACATTCTGTGCACTGCAAAGTATTCTGGGGCATGTTTAATTTGTTTTCTGGTTGCTGGTGAGGCTTGAGCCTGAGCCTGAGAATGTACCAAATTCCCCACAGTTGTACGTTGGAGAACAATAAGATGGCCAGCTTGCCTTTCAGGAAAACTTGTCTGCCTGCCATTACTTGCCACTGAGGTGTCACTAATAAAAAAAAAACATTCATGGATTTTTGGACATGTCTCCTACACCATTCTAAACCCTTTCCATATCCGTTTGTCGGCAAGGGAACCTCATGTGCATTCCAGAATGCCAGGGACAATATTCTACCTCCTAGCAGCTATGCTCAGCAGAAATGGGCCAGCAATCTATTCCAGTAAAACTTGTGAACACCGACTGACCTTTTCAATGAGGAACCAGGTAAGTTTCTGATGAAATCCAGAGTCTCCCAAGCAGTTTCCAAGCAGGTTATTTATATCATGGTTAGCACTTTGTAGTGCAGAAAAAGTGAGTCATATTTAATTCTGAAAGTAAGATCAGCCATCCTATGAAGGCCTTAGATTTTACCCTTTCTACTTTGACATCCTGTATTTCCTCTAAGTTTAGAGTGACATACATTGTTCTTCTCCCTCCACCACACCCCATTTTATTTTCAGTTAGGAGACAGTGATGAGCTCAAATTCACCCACTGAGCTTCAAGGCTGAGTAAGGATTTGAACCCAGAGCTTGCCAATCCTAATTCAACATTCTGACCACCAAACCACAATGGCTTACCTTGTATATGTATGTGCTTTCATAATAATAATAATAATAATAATAATAATAATAATAATAATTTATTATTTATACCCCGCCCATCTGGCTGGGTTCCCCCAGCCTCTCTGGGCGGCTTCCAACAAAATATTAAAATACAGAAATCCATCAAACATTAAAAGCTTCCCTAAGCTACCTCCCTAGAGCAGAGAACAGCCAAAGTGGTTCTCTCCAGATACTGTACACTACAACTCAGCCAGCATGGCCAATAGCCTGGGGCGAAGGGCGTTGTGGTTCAAAACCATCTTGGCTGCCCCTGGATTAGACTGCCACAGAACCTAATCTGGCACATTAAATAACTACATTAAATCAGCTTTATGGAGATGAAGTAAGGAACACTGAGCCAAGCAAATGCAGGCACATTGTGTAGCTACAAGTAGGAACAAGACATTGCTTTTTATTTCCTCAGCAACAGCTGCTTTCTCTTTTTTTCTTCTCTTCTCTTTTTTAATGCTGCTAACAGGAGTTTCAAATATGCATTATCTGTATGACAACCGTTGCTGGGGTAAACACACCGCCATCGTCCATACGGTGTCAAAACGCTGGCCAAACTCCCTTCCTTGCTGTGCTAAACATTATGCGATTTACAATAGCTTCGCCCCAAAATACAACAAGAGTCTTTGGGCCGCATCAGAATATGGCACAGCTGTGCAGTTGTGGCAGATGCTGCAAAGGAAAAATGAAGAGCTCAGGCAGTGAAGTCACCGTTTGTTGATTTAGACAATGATCAGGCATGGCCTCTGGAGAAGCAGAGATTATTAAAAGCATAGCCAGGCACCAATGGCCTTACTGGAAAGCAGCTCACAGCACAGAGAACCTTTGGTGTAATCCCAGTTACTCTGCAAGGGAGGTCACAAATTTTAACCTCTTCTGGCACTCTTCTAAGAATTCAGCTGAAGCCACTTAAGGGAAATGCAAGCTGGGGGAAGACCAAAATTTATATGTGAACAATTGTTTTAGATTAAAACAACACAAAAGCAAAACAAAGCATACTCATTTGGACTATGTAGCCAGAAGGAAGTCCATGAATAATCATATTAAGCCATAGCACAGCAGTCTTTTCTGCAAAAAGCAGACAATGCGAAGTGAGCAGCATTTTTTGCATTCAAAACGTCCATGATGCAATTACTGTTCATGCTATTGGCCAAGCATCTTTGCACAATCAATTTTAAAAGCACCGTGAAAAACTATAAATAACTTTTAACTGAAATAAAAGGCAACACTCATTCATATTCAGAAGTAATTTGTTAAAAGCTTCCATCAAAGGTCCACAGAGCTATCCAATACTGACTGTTTTGTTTCTAAACAGTCTTCAACGGAAAGTTCATTAGAGAGGAAAAAACAGACAGTATCCAAATGCAAGGAGGAAAGAAAAAGCACTCACTGAACGCTAAACCATCTGTTGACTTCACTAAAAGCTTTTGTATCAGAAATGGCAGCAAAGGGGAGGTTTTAGCTTTGTTGTTGTTGTTTAGTCGTTTAGTCGTGTCCGACTCTTCGTGACCCCATGGACCATAGCACGCCAGGCACTCCTGTCTTGCACTGCCTCCCGCAGTTTGGTCAAACTCATGTTCGTAGCTTCAAGAACACTGTCCAACCATCTTGTCCTCTGTCGTCCCCTTCTCCTAGTGCCCTCAATCTTTCCCAACATCAGGGTCTTTTCCAAGGATTCTTCTCTTCTCATGAGGTGGCCAAAGTATTGGAGCCTCAGCTTCACGATCTGTCCTTCCAGGGAGCACTCAGGGCTGATTTCCTTAAGAATGGATAGGTTTGATCTTCTTGCAGTCCATGGGACTCTCAAGAGTCTCCTCCAGCACCATAATTCAAATAATTCTGCACTCACTGGGACCTTCCAAATAGGAAGAATTCCATAATTCTGCACTCACTGGGACCTTCCAAATAGCATCAATTCTTCGGCGATCAGCCTTCTTTATGGTCCAGCTCTCACTTCCATACATCACTACTGGGAAAACCATAGCTTTAACTATACGGACCTTTGTCAGCAAGGTGATGTCTCTGCTTTTTAAGATGCTGTCTAGGTTTGTCATTGCTTTTCTCCCAAGAAGCAGGCGTCTTTTAATTTCGTGACTGCTGTCACCATCTGCAGTGATCAAGGAGCCCAAGAAAGTAAAATCTCTCACTGCTTTTTTTTTTAGCTTTAGGTGACTTTTAAACATCTTGAATACCAGCCAGTTAATACAAACACACATGACGTCCACTAGCAACCTTGACAAAAAGGATGAAACAGACTAGACTTTCCTGAAAAAGGAAAGAAGTCAAGCCCCAGAAACTACTGACGGGAGGAGAATATGGTTTTTAAAAAAACCACCTGGATTAAACAAATTCGTGGAAGAATTCATGGTGCCTCCACGCATCCTGATAAGCTGCTCACTTTCATAGCAATGTTTGCATAAGACCATCAAACCTCCCTGGAGGGCATGTAAAGAGAAAATAGAGCTGTGGGGAATCTGAAAATAGTGAGAGAACAGTTAGGTGTATGTGAAAGCTTGGTTCACTCAAAAGGACCAAACCATGGCACAGCCGTAACAGACTTCAAGCCCACTCCCATTCAGCCCTTTTCAGATTAATTGTAAAGGTACCCTATGTTTGGAAAGACTCAAACTCTGTTGGGACTCAAGAGAATTTTTATATGGCATTGTTTATGAGCTTTTGATAGAACACAGTTAATTGGAAGAATCGAAGGGAAAATGTTACTTTGAAGATGAGAACAAATGATTCATTCCAAGTAACATCCACAGTGAAGCTTGTGGTTAGGTTTGTTTCCTCTTGATTTTGTTTCCTTCTCAATTTAGTCTTCTGGTTACTCAGACTACTTCAGTTACTCTTCTTCCCCAACTTGGTTAGTTTTATAATTAGGTCTCTTCTCATTCTCTTTCTTGTTAGATCTAGTCGAAACAAAATAAAAAAAATCCTTCCAGTAGCACCTTAGAGACCAACTAAGTTTGTCATTGGTATGAGCTTTCGTGTGCATGCACACTTCTTCAGATATGAAGAAGTGTGTATCTGAAGAAGTGTGCATGCACACGAAAGCTCATACCAATAACAAACTTAGTTGGTCTCTAAGGTGCTACTGGAAGGAATTTTTTAATTTTGTTTTGACTACGGCAGACCAACCTACCTGTTGTTAGATCTAGGATTGTCACAGAACCTTCAGATTTGCACTTTCACCCCTGAACTAGCCGAGCATCGTTTTAGCTGCACTTGCCTATACCTGACCAATCCACTACTACCCATTTGTCAAGTCTTTTCCCATGTCAACACAAAGTCAAGGAGTGGCTGCACCAAACCCAGACCTGCAGGGTAAACTGCAGTTGTGTTGTTGCAAACCCACAGGAGTGGAAAATACTTCTTTAAAAAGTCATACTCTGCTTATTCCCAGTAGTGTATACCTCACTCATTCTGGAACAACAATTAAGTGTTGTTTAAAAAACATGGGTAGTCTCCACTTCATATTAGAGAACCAGCTTCTATTTAACACTGCGGATTCACCAAGTGTGTACAAGAGTTTCTACTTTACTCCTACCATGGCACTTTCTTTTCACACTTTTTAACCACTGCCACCATATACCTGTACTATACTGTTTACCTTCATCTATAGACCTGTAGTTGTCTGAAAATGGAGCAGCTTATATAAAACAGCAGGTAAAATCTTGGTTCCTTCTCCTATATACCAGATACCTTTAGTCTCTTTCCCCCAGTCAGTCAATCTCAACACCACCAGGTACAGAGGAATCTTGCAGACTAGACTGTTCTCTCTATGGTCAGCTCCGAAAGCTCCTGGCTGAACTCTTCCTCAGTGCTCACAGCCCTTCGATGACCTCTCTGGCAATCTTCAGCAAAAGCCAGAAATTCAGCTCTCTCAGACTATAGTGCCAGGTCTTTCCCAGCTTCAGTAGCCTCCTGTCTTCCATCATATTCTGCCTTTTCTCCTGTCTTCCCTCATATTTTGCCTTCTCTCCCAGCTCCTTCTTCTGTTCCACTGCATTTCCTAGTCTCACTTTCCCTGAACAGTGTTAGAATTGGCCTTTTTATTTGCCAATCTCCCCTTCTACCAATCAAATTTGAATGGCACAGCATTCTTCCTCTCATCAGACCACTTTTCCAATCCAATAAGTTCCCAAAATTATTTCCTAGCAAGCCAATGAGAAGAAATTTTTTGCAGCCCACTATTTCTGTATAAGAACCCATCTTTTCCCAGTCTGGTCTTACACAACTAACTGCCAGCTGCCAACCACCTATTTAGTATTACAAGCTTAACCCCATAATAATTGGGTGAAGAAATGAATGCCGGTTCTAGAGAAAATAGCTAATATAGAAATACACCTTATTTCAAACAAGCATCAATGTTCCAGACCAGCTGCAGCTTACAAACAGTTCGTTTATGATTCAAATAGAAATAGATGTTCAGCATTAACATTCGCTTTTACGTATGTCAGAAGATGGTGACAACACGGTTTTGTAACATAGCCAACACTGCAGTCAGCTATGTATAGAGTGTTTCCATTTATTGTGGATGCTTGCTTGTTTGGTCTGTGGCAGCTGTCCTTTAATCTTCGCTGGAAGGGAAATTGTGAAGCAACAGAAATTTTGGAGACATCTTGTAGGTATATATTTCTAGCATGCAGACATCTGGGAGCTTCAAGTTTCATCATTTTCCTAGTGTGGGTGTATTTTTACGCAACCCATTAAGGAGGGCGTATAGTAACTAAAAAGGCAGTTGTCTGACAAAGATAGCTGAAAGAAAGTCCTATTTCAACGAATAAAAACTTTTATCTATTTATATAGAAGAGGTTAAGCAAGAGGGTAACACCTTATTGCCATTTTAGACTTTCAACAGCACATTTGAACCTTGTCTGAAGGGTGGTATTTCGAAACCTGCCTTAACAAATCTGGTGAAGGAGCTCTGTTATGATTCATGTATTACACATTAGGTAGTAATAATTGATGATGCAGCTGTTTTCTTATGTCAGAGATAATGCATTGCCAGTGTAAGGGCTTTGCTCATTCTTTATTGCGTGAATCAGTATATCATAACCTAGCGGAAGAAGGGGTAACAAATCATTGTTAGTATAATGAAGTAATGCAAGGGAGGACTAGTACAAGACAGGCTTTTTCTTTTACCTACATAGTTTTATTTTCTGATTTGCTTTGTTGAATTTAAAAAAGGGATGCCTAAGGTTTCACAGGCACCACCCAGCTGGCTTCTTAGCAATGCTAGGGAGATCAGTTATAAGCTACATGAGAACATTGTCTGTTAGTAGTTTCATGGATTCCTCCTGTTCACTGGCCCAGTTCATCAGGACAGCTTCTAGGACATTTGCAAAATGAGTGCTCTCAGATGCGGGCCTACATTTGCAAACAGTTGTTTCAGATACTGCAAATGCTCCATTGACAACAAATGCTTTTTAACAGATTTTCTGCAGAAAGGGTAGTCTGGAGTAAATGGGGAACAAACACAGGCTGGCATTTTGATATCAACATCAGGTGGACGCTGTGAAAACCTTGCATGGGTGAAGTCATCTATATCCCACACCCTGGGAGTGAAATAGACATGTGTCTGAGAATTTACTAGATAACATTACTGTATTATCATTTGGCAGACATAAACACATCTTTCGGCCAATCTCTGGCAGTGATGTGTTCTCCTTAGTTGGTGAATTGTCTCAGATATTTCAGGAGGGGGTTACTCCAATCTATGTATATAAAAATGTAGGCATTGCACATGCGGATGAAACAGCCTTTCTCCGTAACTGCTGAACAGTAATGTAACCAATCTGGCCACAACGTTCCATGCCCATCAGGGAGGGATCGGGCATAATTTCCCCCCAAAAAAACCACATCTTTCACACCTAAAATAATGATAAAGCACAAAAAGTGGCACCCAAATTAGACGTCACCACCAGAAGCTCTGAAGACTTCAGCAGCATCCAAAAGCTGCGCCGCCAGATGACATCACAAAATTCCACAGCAACCAACTGAAAACAGTCCTTTTGCAGCAACAAGGCCCAGCTTTTTCAATAGGCCGCAGCATTGCCAAGCAGGGAAAAACAAACAGAATAGGGCCTTTCACAACCGGGGGGGGGGCACAGGGATGAGGCACAACAAAGGGAGGGGGGAACACATAGCCATGGGTAGAGAGGACCCTGAGTCAGCCAAAGCAGTGGGGGGTGGGTTGGGACAGGGAAAACTGAGTAGGCCGACCACCAAAACGGCCATTCCACCTCCAAAGCCCAAGCCCAAGCCCAAAGCCTATCCCGGCGGCTGCATTAATAAACGCCTGGCAGCATTAGGCAGTCGTTCATCATTTCCCCTAACACGCACTTGGGGGCACAACGAGGGGTTTTTGCTTTTTAATTTATTGGCCGTTGTGTCACATGCAAGGCTACGGCGGCCATTTCAAGTAAGGGCAGTCGTGCCCATTTTAACCTAGGTTTTATACTATGACTGATTGCCAGCCTCTGCGTCTTTAAAAAACAACAACCATGCACTTTCTCCCCCCAGTTTAAGTCCTCAAACCAACACCACATCCTACATTCAAAACACCTACTCCAAAATTAGAAAATCCAAATAACCAAAACAAACAAAGAAACAAACCACAAAACACACAACGCCCAAATCATACAATACCCACCAACATAAATGACAACCCCAAAAATAAAATTAAACAATAGTAACTTCTGCTTCTCATGTTCTTATTTTTAAAAAAATTAATCTATATATACATAATCTATATATACAGAGCTTGGAGTGCAGCGACTGAGGAAGGAGCAGAAGGTGAGCTGAGCTTGGGAGACACTCTGTAGGTTTTGTGGTTTTGTCTTTTGGGGCTGTGTGTGAGTAAGTTTGTGTGCTTATTTGTTTTCTTACTTGTTTGTGTGCTTGTGCTGGTTTTCTAGGGCTGCTGCCTCTTGGATTTGGGTGACTGTCCAGGCTTGTGTGGGTGTTTGTTTCTGGCTGTGACCTTGTTTGTTTCTGGCTGTGACCTTTCACCTAGAAGTGTGAGTCAGGAAGTTCAGGTGATTAGCTGTGGGCGGAGCTAGTCAGAGCTTGGAGTGCAGCAACTGAGGAAGGAGCAGAAGGTGAGCTGAGCTTGGGAGACACTCTGTAGGTTTTGTGGTTTTGTCTTTTGGGGCTGTGTGTGAGTAAGTTTGTGTGCTTATTTGTTTTCTTACTTGTTTGTGTGCTTGTGCTGGTTTTCTAGGGCTGCTGCCTCTTGGATCTGCCTCTTGGATCTGGGTGACCCATCTTTTTGACCTAGGGCAGCAAATCTCATACGTTTGTTAGGGGGGACCTAGGCCTCTTCCTCTTTCCCCCTTGACCTCAAGGTTTTCAAGATGGAGGTGGAGGGAACAACCATTGTCACCTGCAATTCCTGTGCAATGTTTGTTTTCTTGCCAAAGGATGTGGGTAGCTACACCTGCAACAATTGCAAGTTGGTTGCCCTACTGGAAAACAAGGTTGCCCTTCTGGAAGAGAAGGTGCAGCAGCTTCAGGGGCGTGTATCTACGCTCCAGAGAATTAAAGAGCTGGAGCTTTTCTTGGATGCAGCAGAGCACACTGTCTGCACCAAGGAGGAGACAGGGGATCTCCCTGAGGAGGAGGTCAGTTCCCCAACACAGCAGCCAGATGTATGGAGGAACGTGACTCATAGAAGTAGAAGGCCCAGGGATCGCTCTGAGTGCTTAGAATTACACAACCGTTTTGAAGTGCTCATGGAAGACGAGGAACAGACTCCACCTGAGGATCTCTCCCTCATCACAGTTGATGAGGAATATGAAGACGAGCAACCAAGTCAGTCCTCTGGAAATATGCAGGTAACCTTGGAAGGGACAGCACATAGAAGAATCCCAACCAAGCCTATGAAGAGGCGTGTAGTGGTGATTGGGGATTCCCTACTGAGGGGTACAGAAGCAGTGATCTGTGGGCCTGACAAGATGTCTCGAGAGGTGTGCTGTCTACCTGGGGCCAAGATCAAAGATGTAACAGAACGGCTGCAAGGAATCATAAAACCCACCGACAAATACCCCTTCCTTTTGGTGCATGTGGGAACCAATGACACTGCAAGCCATAGCTTACAGAAGATCAAAAATGATTATGAGGCTCTGGGCAGGAAGTTGAAGCAATTAGATGCACAAATTGTCATCTCTTCTGTCCTCCCAGTTGAACGACATGGCCCAGGGAGAGAGGGAAAAATAGGGGAAGTGAACAACTGGCTTCGCAAATGGTGCAAACAGGAACGGTTTGGATTCCTAGATCACGGTCTGCAGTTTCTTGAAGATGGACTTCTGGCAAGTGATGGACTGCACCTCACAAAAGTTGGGAGGAATGTTTTTGCCACAAAACTCAAAAACCTCATCAGGAGGGCTTTAAACTGACTTATGTGGGGGAGGGAGACAGTGGTCCTGAAGGTAGGAGTCTATCAAATGCTGAAGATGATCATCCAAATGTCAAGGACCAAATGGAGCAAGCAGCATGCAGACCTAGTGGTGGGACGAAAATATCCTTAAATAAGAGACATGGGGGAATGATCAACGGTCTTCAATGTCTGTATACTAATGCACAGAGCATGGGAAATAAACAAGATGAACTTGAGCTCTTGGTACAGCAAACTAAATATGACATAATAGGCATCACTGAAACCTGGTGGGATGAGTCTCATGACTGGAATGTAGTAATAGAGGGATACAATCTATTTAAGAGAAATAGACCAAACAGGAAAGGAGGAGGAGTAGCTTTATATGTTAGGGATATGTATACCTGTGAAGAGATCCAGGATTTAAAACTTCAAAGCCAAATTGAGAGTATCTGGGTCAAAATTAAGGGAGAGAAAAACAACAGTGATCTCATTGTGGGAGTTTACTATAGATCCCCAAGCCAAACTGAGGACACAGATGATGCCTTCCTGGAACAGATGGCCAAGCATTCCAAAGGAAGTGAGATAGTAGTAATGGGGGATTTCAACTATCCTGATATTTGTTGGATGTCAAACTCAGCCAAGAGCATAAGGTCGAACAGATTCCTCACTGGCCTTGCAGACAACTTCATTGTCCAGAAAGTGGGAGAAGCAACAAGAGGATCAGCCATTTTAGATCTGGTCCTAACCAATAGTGATGACTTGGTTAGTGGGGTAGAAGTGGCAGGATCATTAGGTGGGAGTGACCATGCTCTTCTGGAGTTTATTATCCAGCGGAAAGGAGCAACCAAGCATACTAAGGTCCAAATTCTAGACTTTAAGAAAGCCGACTTCAGAAAACTTAGGGAAACGCTGGGTGAAATCCCATGGACAGTAATACTAAAAGGGAAGGGAGTTCATGATGGTTGGGAGTTTGTTAAAAGGGAGATATTAAAAGCACAACTTCAGGCAATACCAATGAGACGGAAACATGGAAGGTGCCTAAAGAAGCCAGGCTGGCTATCTAAAGAACTTTTGACTGAGTTAAGATTTAAAAGGGATATGTACAAAAAATGGAAAAGGGGGGAAATCTCCAGAGAGGAATTCAAACATATAGCCAGCACGTGTAGAGACAAAGTCAGAAAAGCTAAAGCACAGAATGAACTCAGGCTCGCCAGAGAGGTTAAAAGCAACAAAAAGGGCTTTTATGGGTATGTCCGTAGCAAAAGGAAAAACAAGGAAACAGTGGGGTCACTCAGAGGAGAAGATGGTGAAATGCAAACAGGGGACAGAGAAAGGGCAGAACTCCTCAATGCCTTCTTTGCCTCTGTCTTCTCCAAGAAAGAAAACAACGCCCGACCTGAAGAATATGGAGCAGATGATTCAGCAGGGGAAACACAGCCCAGAATAAGTAAGGAGGTAGTACAAGAATACTTGGCTAGTTTAGATGTATTCAAGTCTCCAGGGCCAGATGAACTACATCCAAGAGTATTAAAAGAACTGGCAGAGGTGATTTCAGAACCACTGGCAATAATCTTTGAAAATTCCTGGAGAACAGGCGAAGTTCCAGCAGACTGGAGGAGGGCAAATGTTGTCCCTATTTTCAAAAAGGGGAAAAGAGAGGACCCAAACAATTACCGCCCAGTCAGCCTGACATCAATACCAGGAAAGATTCTAGAGCAGATCATTAAGCAAACAGTCTGTGAGCACCTAGAAAGAAACTCTGTGATCACTAAAAGTCAGCATGGGTTCCTGAAAAATAAGTCATGTCAGACTAATCTGATCTCATTTTTTGACAGAATTACAAGCCTGGTAGATGAAGGGAACGCTGTGGATGTAGCCTATCTTGATTTCAGCAAGGCCTTTGACAAGGTGCCCCATGATATTCTTGTAAAGAAGCTGGTAAAATGTGGGCTAGACAATGCTACCATTCAGTGGATTTGTAGCTGGATTACTGACCGAACCCAAAGGGTGCTCATCAATGGCTCCTCCTCATCCTGGAGAGTAGTGACTAGTGGGGTGCCACAGGGTTCTGTCTTGGGCCCAGTCTTGTTCAACATCTTTATCAATGACTTGGATGATGGGCTTGAGGGAATCCTGAGCAAGTTTGCAGATGACACCAAGTTGGGAGGGGTGGCTAACACCCCAGAGGACAGGATCACACTTCAGAATGACCTTAACAGATTAGACAACTGGGCCAAAGCAAACAAGATGAATTTTAACAAGGAGAAATGTAAAGTACTACATTTGGGCAAAAAAAATGAAAGGCACAAATACAGGATGGGAGACACCTGGCTTGAGAGCAGTACATGTGAAAAGGATCTAGGAGTTTTGGTTGACCACAAACTTGACATGAGTCAGCAGTGTGATGCAGCAGCTAAAAAAGCCAATGCAATTCTGGGCTGCATCAATAGGAGTATAGCATCTAGATCAAGGGAAGTAATAGTACCACTGTATTCTGCTCTGGTCAGACCTCACCTGGAGTATTGTGTCCAGTTCTGGGCACCACAGTTCAAGAAGGATACTGATAAGCTGGAACGTGTCCAGAAGAGGGCAACCAAAATGGTCAAAGGCCTGGAAACGATGCCTTATGAGGAACGGCTTAGGGAGCTGGGTATGTTTAGCCTGGAGAAGAGAAGGTTAAGGGGTGATATGATAACCATGTTCAAATATATAAAAGGATGTCATATAAAGGAGGGAGAAAGGTTGTTTTCTGCTGCTCCAGAGAAGCGGACACGGAGCAACGGATTCAAACTACAAGAAAGAAGATTCCACCTAAACATTAGGAAGAACTTCCTGACAGTAAGAGCTGTTCGGCAGTGGAATTTGCTGCCAAGGAGTGTGGTGGAGTCTCCTTCTTTGGAGGTCTTTAAGCAGAAGCTTGACAGCCATCTGTCAGGAATGCTTTGATGGTGTTTCCTGCTTGGCAGGGGGTTGGACTGGATGGCCCTTGTGGTCTCTTCCAACTCTATGATTCTATGATTCTATGATTCTATGATTCTATAAATGTTCACGATGTTCATATGTGGTGGGGCTGCCGGAAAATCAAAGAATTCTGGAATAGTATATACGAGGAGATTAAAAAGATCTTCAGAGTCACCTTTAGGAAAAAACCAGAGGCCTTCCTTCTTGGAATCCTGGGTAAAGATATTCCAAATAAAACAAGAGAGATCTTTCTGTATGCGACAGCAGCAGCTTGTGTGCTAATAGCTATGAATTGGAAGGGGGATAAAATACCAACAGTAAGGGAATGGCAAAACAAACTTTTGGATTATGCGGAATTGGCTCAACTAACGAATAAATTGAGGGGAGATTCAAAACAGGCATTTGTGGAAAAATTGGGATATGTTCAAAAGGTATTTACAGGAAAACAATAACAATGATGTAATTTCCATGGCAGCACTTGAATGCCTTGTGTATATGACAAAAAAACATCTGATAGGAAAAAGGAAGGTATGATATGTTAATGGGAAGTACAAAACATGATAAATAAGAATCCGGTGAGAAATGAATGTACATCAATACCATAAATGTAATGCATTTCGGGAGGTGGTGGGAAGCCAACAGGGATAGGGTTTCTTTTTCTTTTTTGTGTGTGTTTTTTTGTGGGTTTATTATCTTTTTGTGTATTTTTTTAAGTGAATGAAAATAATGAAATGAAAATAATTTTGGAAGAAAGAAATGAAAAATATGTATTATAGGTTGTAACAAATTTATTATTGTACGTATCTAAAACTATGTACAACGTTAAGCTATCAAAAAGAATTTTAAGCACAAAAAAAATGTTCACGATGCGTGCGCAGTAGCCAATGTATGAAGATACAGGGGGGAGGGGACAACACTCCCCAGGGACAACAGAGGGCTCAGACAAAAGTGCATGCTGGGAAATAGAACCCAAAAGCTGACAGTTCCTTCTCCAAGGGTGGGGGCCCAAGTATGGAAATACAGGGGGGAAGGAGCAACACTCCCCGGGGACAACAGAGGGCTCAGACAAAAGTGCATGCTGGGAAACAGAACCCACAAGCTGACAGTTCCTTCTCCAAGGGTGGGGGCCAGGGTATGGAGAAACGGGGGAGGGGCCAACACTCCCCGGAGACTCAAACAGGGGGGAGGAGGGGGCTCGATAGCTCATGAGTCAGGACAGGGTGGGGCCAGTCACGGGGATGTGCCGGAGGGGTGGGGGGAGAAGGGGACTCGATGGCTCATGGGTTGGGACAGAGTGGGGCCAGTCACATGGATGTGCCACGGAGGTGGGGGGAAAGGGGGCTCGATAGCTCATGGGTCGGGACAGGGTGGGGGCAGTCACAGGGATGAACCAGGGGTGGGGGGAGGAGGGGGCAGGATAAGTCATGTGTCCGGACAGAGTGGGGGGAATCACAGGAAAGAACCACAGCAATGCATGGCCGGGCCAGCTAGTTTGAAATAAATCTTCTCTGTGGTTGCTAAGGGATGTTTCCAATCTCTCTAAAGAACTTTGCAGAGACTTCAAAACATCAGTCAAGTTATCCTCTTACCCATTTCAAATTCTGCCATTGATTTTGTCACCCTTTTACAATCAAGCAGACATTTATTGACTTTTCTGTGGCGTTTCCCTCAATTTCTATGTTCTCATTCAATATCCTTACTTCAGAAATCTCCTCAGTCCAGTAACACCTTCATCCTAGTTTTTCCTCCTGATTTAATCTTATACTGCGTATTTCCTTTGTTGGGACATTTTATATGCATGTGTGTCTCCCAGATATTCACTTGGAAAGCTCAAAATTAATGCTTTAGCGGTTCAAACTATAGGCTACTTTTCACTATATATTGAGTCAGATGGAATGCAGTTAATATAAACAGAACCACAGCCTACTCACTGCCACAGATTATGCTGCAGGCATAGAGGTGTTTCTTTGAGTTTCATAGGCTTCTGTATTGTGCTGGAGGCGCCAGAAAAAGAAACACCCACAATTCTGATTTGCATTGCTTGTTTATGTGTGCCCCTATCTCTACGGATGAATCTTGGCAGAGGAGTGTGCATTGCATGCCAGAGATGGAAGAGACCCTGGAATATGATTCAGCATAAAGCATTATATCTTTCATCTCTTTTATATGTCAGTGAAACAAAGGTTTGGCTGCTGGTGTGACCCTAGTGTTCTTTATTTAGTTAGACCCTAATTTGCATTAGCACTTTCTTGAATGAAAACTATCTTGTGATTCAGCTTGCCTACTGGGCTGTTGCAGGGGGTGAAGCTACACTGCGTTAGGGGAGGAATTGCCTGCAAAGTTGCACATACTTGGCAAAATTGCATGCAAAAATGCCTATATGGGGAGAAATGCATATGAAAATATACAAATTTTCATACAAGCCTTTTCATTTTCATTATACATGAACATATTTGAAATTGGGGTGAACTGAACTGAAAATTGGAAACATGAGAAACTGCAAGGCGCCAGAACCGACAGATTCATTGACTCCTAGGAAGAGCAGTTTGAGGAAGAAAATAAGGGACAGGGAAGGGATGTAGCATACCTTTGCCTGGTTAGTTCTCCACTTTGAGGCTGGGCATGCACTATACCTTTAATGCACATTCAAAGCATATCTTTTCACTTAATGAATTCTGGGCACTGTAGTTTGCGGTACCTCTGGTTGTGAATGCCTCTGGTTGCACATGCTGCGGGTTACGAGCTCCGGTAACTCGGAAGTAGCCACTCCCGGTTGCAAACTTTGCCCCGGGATGCAAGTGGAAATCGCACACCGGAGGTGTGCGTGCAGCGGAAGGTACACTTTCGCTAATGGCACCTCAGGTTACGAGCGGTTTCCAGTTACGAACGGACCTCCGGAATGGATTCTGTTCATAACCAGAGGTACCACTGTACAGGGGGAAAGACAGTGTCCAGAATTAATGAGAGAAAAAATATGATTGGAATAGTATGATGTGCACACACTCTGAATCAATTTGTCACTAAAGAAGCTTCCTGACCCAAAAATGTGTTTATTAAAAACTACATTGAAATGGGGGGGGGCATGGGTTTCAATACACAAGTTTACATAACATTTAGTTAGATTCTTATTTTATTTTTATTTCATTTACTGAATTTGTATACTGCCATTCATCTGCAGATCTCAGTGTGATTTACAACATAAACCACTTTCAAAACCACCAGATAAATCTACAACTGCCTGGAAAAGAGAGATCAAAGTACCACAGAAGTTGACTCCAAGGATCGTTGCCATCTTAATCACACTCCAACCAGTTGTGATCAAATATTTAATGCTGATAATACTGCTTTAACCCCATTCCATATTCCCTACCAAAGGATGGAGTATGAAACATGTTAACACTGCTTTCCAAATAAGCTGTATTGTAACTTCACCATTCTCAAAAATATGTTTGAAAGAATGAAAGAATGTGTTTAAGACTGGATACACAAGGAGTCAGACCTGCAATTCTTCTGTTACAGCTATTTAACTAGCAAAGGGTCCTCTAAGGATCCTAAAAGATTGTGCAAGTTAAAAGCTGTTTGGCAGCAGCTATCCTTACGTCAGGGCTGGAGCTTGCTGTCGGCAAAAACCAGATCTTAGTTTCACGGCGCTTCCTGACTTCCCTCTGATTTAGGAGAATGACTTTTTCAAGGTGACAATAAAAGCTGTACCATTGATACAGACAAATCTCTTGGTGAGACAGTCCACACACATGGGTGGCATTTGATTATTGTGGCGGTGATATGATTTAGGAGTTTGCCATTGATCTGAGCAAACTCTTCATTCAGAGCTGAAACAGAAAAGTGGACGTCTCACACGATTTATCTGTTGCTGAGCATTGCAGACTCCAGATCCCCGAAACTGATGGTTTGAATTTTCTTCTTAACTTTTGAGAACTTCTGGTTCTTGATAATTCCCATGCAGCATCACAGATTCTGTTAGCAGAACATTTAAGTGCAGTGCAGCAGGCTTCTTGCTGCTGGTGCAAAATTCTTATATTTTAGGGTGACAGCCTTTAGTAGGGTTATCTGGCAGGGGAGAAACCTTGATCATGAAGGTTTTTCTAGGGTAGGGCTCATCCACTGCATTCCAGGTGTGCGGACCTGCAATTTCCCCATTCCATGGGAAACTCGACTGCCTAATCTGTAGGGTTGCCATACGTCAACCAAGATGCTAAAATGCCTCAAAATTAAAGTTATCACCAGGTGCCAGAAATTCATTAAACTAGGGGGAAGGTGAGCTTCTCTGGTGAGGATATTCCAAATGCACAAGTGAGGAGGTCACTAACTAGCCTTCCAGTCACTAACCACCTAATCCCAAACCGTAGTGTTGCCCAGTCAAGGACTTCTGATGAAGATCACAAGGTTCTGGTAGGCTTCTGTGGTAGAAGGTGCCCCTACTGAAAATATATATCTATTGAAAAGCTCCCACGTGAAATCTGAGAGCGTCCGCCTCTTTTTGTGTGAGACAAGGGTTAAGAGCTATCTGTGACAGTTATCTGCATTTTCTTTTCCTCTTTCTGTTTTTGTTTTTATTTAGCTAAGTGTTTTAATTGTATTTTGGAAAAAAATGCCACTGGCTCACTGTTGAGTTAACTACTTTCACAATTATTCATTCAGTGTCAAAGATTCTATCCATTCTGTAGCTCACGGTACTGTCGATGGTCCTCCTAGCACCAGCACATCTGTGCCTACAGATGCAGAAGTTAGAGACTAAGCCTGATTGACAGCTCTGGGTTTAGCCATCCTTAAAAATAAATAAAAAATCCCTGCCCAGTCAAGTTGGCGTTTTCTAAATCATACAGAAAAGTTTTCCAGGCACCTGGAAGTAACACACATTTCAGTATGGGAAGTTGAGGCATGAAAAATGAAGTTGTAACACTTAGGATATTTGCCCATGCATGCTACATCGGATTGCTTAGGCCCACACCCAGAAGCAAGCAAACAAACAAAAAACCCACAAAGTGAAAATCGGCATCAAGTACTCACTTCCTTTTGGCAATGCCTTGCACAGCGGTTCCCCCAAATCAAAGCATCTTCGAAACAATGCCATGACATGCAGCAGTAAGTATACTGAATACCGTTTTCCTTCTTGGGGAGTTTGTTAATGCCAGAATCAACCATTTCCTTTCCATACCCTTCTCCAAATTAAGTGCCAGCGTGGGAATCACTTGAGAATGGCACCATTCCTAGCAAACAAGGCAGGCTTCTTAGCACAGCATGCCTGATCATTATTTTCTGCAAGCTCAAAAGAGTTTTGGTGCATCTTTTGTGTGAGTTTAAATCCTTATGGAGTTTTGACAGTTACTTATTTATGGATAGTATAGATACTACGAAGTCAATTTATTTGGACAGTGCTATCACTTTAGCCTACACTCTTAAGCCTATACTCTTAGCCTTATACTTTAGCCTATAGTCTTAACTGGGAATAAAACCCAGTTTTATTGGGCCTTCCTTCTGAGTAGACAAATACAGGATCATACAATCATACAACTGTCGGGTTGGAAGGGACCCTGAGGGTCATCTAGTCCACGCCCTGCAATGCAGGAATCTCAACTAGATCATTCATGTCTTGTTAGGTCTTGCGTATCACCACTTGTGTTTTTTTGTTTCAAGCTTGTATATAATTATTGAAGTTTCCCAGAGTGAGCATGACATGAGCCAGTCATTGTTCAGCACTTTTAAGCATATTTCCGTGGGGAAAATTGAATCATGAACTTAACCTCCCCCCCAAAAAAAAAAATCAAGGTCACAAGCATAATTACTTGTGCCATTAATAGATTTTTTTTTAATAAAAAAAAATCTCATTTTACTTGAGGGAAATGTTCATGTGGATATTTGTCCACATTGTGTGTACCAATAAAGGCTTAAGAAGCAAAAGAGAGTTGTGTAAAACTGCACATTCATTAAATGGAATTATTAAAATGTGCTGGAATGTCTACATTATTTAATTCACACCCAAACACTCCCTTCATGCTGTGGGTGGGGTCAGCAAAAGCCAGGAGCAGGAAAATCGCAGCCATCAGCTACTGATGATGCAATGTTACAATGGATGCAACACTACTAGAGAGACTGCTTGTGGTTTGAAGATCAGGGAACTGACAAGCTGTCAGATTTGGCATTCTCCTCTTTCCAAACGGGATTCTATCCGCAGCATCAACTGTCAAATATATATTATTCAACATGTTTTTATAGCCCAGTGAAAGTTTACTTGAGATTTATCATGCAACCACACTAAGAAAAAGTTGGGTGGTTTCAACTGAAATCCCACAATGGGTGACTGAAATTAGAAAAGTTATCTTAGAACTCTGAAGGGCAGGATGTTGGTTAAGGGAATGTCAAGACTGCTTGATATATGAATTTCATAAACTGAAAACACTTCGCTATGTCTAAAAAAAATGCTAGTACATGCATGCAACACTATGTGTGCTTGACTCCACTGCTAATAGCATCACAGAATTGTAGAGTTGGAAGGGACCATGAGGGTCACCTTGTCCAACCTAACATTCAACAAATTCATAAGCTTTATGGTGTATTATAAACTGCAATGGATAAAAACAGCCCAGCATCTGGTTCTCACAGTGGCCACCCAGATGCCTGTGGGAAACCCACCAACAGGATGAATGCACAAAAACACTCTCTCCTCCTGCAGTTTTCAGCAACTAATATTCAGAAGCACACTGCAACTGACCATGGGGGCAGAACATAGCTATCATGGATAGTAGCCAATAGGGTCGCCATATTTCAAACAGTGAAAATCGCAACAAAAATTGATGGTTTTGATCTATTTTTAAGAGAAATATGCAAAAACGACACTACTGACATGGGTTGCCATACACATGGGATTTTCCCGGACATTTTACTGATTTCCGCCCAGACACTGCTTCCGAATGCAGTATTCTGGGCATGTCTGGGAAATTCCAGGTGTATGGCAACCCTAGCAGCCTATGATAGCCTTTATTTTCAAGTGATTTGTCCGATCCTATCCCATGTTCTTGTTCCTAGTCAGTCACCGACAGATCAGACCGCATGAGGGTGTATGTGAAATCACAAGGCCCCTCAAAACATGCACCACGTTACATTTGTTTACACAGATTTGCATCTGCCATTTTACCCCATATTCACTAAGTTCATTTTACCCCATATTCAAAATCCACTGTGTGCATTGTTGTGTGGACCCCAAAGATGTATCATGGCTCCAGCTGCAGCACTAAACTCTGACTGTGGTTGGATGAAGGCAAATAAGCTGAAATACAAGGGGGTGGAGAGTACTGCTTTGCATAGAAAGTTCCCATCTGGATGGAGGTTTGCAACCTGTTCTGGATAGAGTTGCACTGCCCTTGATGAATCAGGTACACATCTTGGACGGCCTTCTGGACCTGCTGCTATTTGTTGGTAAAGAGCTAAGTGCGACCAGCATGCTGGTGACATCAAACTCCCAAACTCCAGCTGTTTCACGTAAATGTTAAACAGCACGGAGGCCAAAATAAAATCCTGAGGGCCTCCACAGCAAGGGAGCCCAGAAGGATACCATGGTCAATAGTATAAAAAGCTGCTGAAAGGTCCCACAGAACCAACTGGGACAACTCTCCCTATCCAATTGCTGGCAGAAGTCATCTACCGAGGTGATCAAAACCAGATCTATCCCATAATCAGGCCCGGAACCAAACTGGAATGGATCTAGATCAGGCACGTCCAACAGGTAGATCATGATCTACCAGTAGATCACTGGATGCCTGTGGTAGATCAATGGTAGATCACTGGCTCCCCCCAAAGAAGCTCAACAACTTTGGCTCCCCTTAAAAAAGCTCAAATTTTTTGCCCTGTACCCCCCCAAAATGGCGCTCTCTGTCTCCCTTAAAAAAGCTCAACAACAATTTTGATCTGAATGCCTTAAAAAAGGGCCTTCCTCCTCCCCAAAAAAGCTCAACAACTTTGACCTGAATCCCCAAAAAGGGGGTAGATCACTGCCAGTTTTTAACTCTGTAAGTAGATCGCAGTCTCTTGGGAGTTGGCCACCCCTGATCTAGATAATCTGACTCATCTAGAAACCCCTGGAGCTCAGATGCTGCCACACATTCCTGTACCCTGCCCACACCCATATTGAACCTTAGGATCATTTGCCTCAGAGATTGTTTCTTGGTCTGCCAGGAAAAAAACAGGTTGACAACAACTAAGACAGAGTCTTTCCAGTGGTGGCTTTGAATCTTTAGAACTCCCCCCCCCCATCATTGACAGACCCCTTTTGTTTGCTTTTCAATCAGCTCTAATGACTCATTTGTTTTCCTTAGACTTCTCTGATTAATTTTTACTAATAATGAAGTCTCTCTGGAGCCTTATGCTTTAGTCTCCATGACTGGAACTCTGTCATTCTGGATTTGTGTTGTTTTTGGTTGGTGTCTAGTTTCCATTAATTTACATTTTCTATTTTTACTGTCATTATTTTTATCTATTGGTGAAAAGCCACCTCGTTAGAACATTGCCCTAAAAAGTGGAACATAAATATTTAAAATAACTCAATAAATATAAAGCTTCTCAGGAAAATACTAAAAAAATACTACAGTGGTACCACGCAAGATGAAATTAATTCATTCCACGAGTCGTTTCATGTTGCAATAATTTCGTCTTGTGAAGCGCGGTTTCCCATAGGAATGCATTGAAATTTAATTCATGCATTCCTATGGGGGGGGGGGAGAAGCACACACAAAAAAGGCGCTGACTCACCCGCCACGGCCGGAAGTCTTCAAGGCTCTGGGGAGGGGGAAGCAGGAGGAGGGCCAGGGGTCTCCTCCTGCCGCATCCTCCGCTCCTTCAGGCGCTGCCGCTGTTCCCACCAAGGGCCGCCTGGCAAGCCCCGCTGCTACTCCTGCCGGATACCGCCAGCCCGCCCAGAGGTCACCGAGGAGGGCAAGGCCGGAGCTGCGGAGGCCGCCATGAGTGCCGCGCCGCTGCAGGAGGCAGAAGTGGCGGCCGTGGACATCACCGGCAGAGTCCTAAAGGTAAGCAGCAGCAGCGGCTTCCCTTCCCATCGCGAGGCTGCTTCGTCTTGCGAAGCACGACCATAGACGGCTTCGTTTTGTGAGTCGTCCAAAAAATCGCAAAAGTGTTTGTCTTGCGGGGTACCACTTACTAATCTGTGAATCCAGCCCCACACTTTGTGTTCTGCCCTTGTTGGACTCATGCAAACAATGTGGACCAGGTTGGAACTAGAATAAACTGGAACACCATTCTATTTTGAATTGTAGGCATTGTAATTGTAACTGCTGAATGAGAAGAAAAAAAGTTGTGATTGTGTACACTGTAAGGTAACTGCTTTCATGGCTTTTGGGGAAAAAAATCATTGTTTTGGCCATCCTCTGCAGGAAACATTCAAACCACAACATATATTTAGAGCAAGTGTTGTTAAACTTAAGTTTAAACTGTTTATACCACACATTTGTGTCTTGCTCTTGAGTAGTTGAATGTTCAGAAGACTGGGTGGCTTTTGCATTTGCAGGTTAAATGTTAAAAGACTCTTTTAAATTTCAAGGCTGCACCACTTGTTTCTGAGAGGTTATATTTAGAAAATATAAAACAGAAAAAGAGAGCCATGAGCCATATTTTCCTTCTGAAAACTTTGTAGCCAGTTTAAGAGAGAAAAGGGGTGGAACAGGGAACAAGCCACATGATTCGATAATTGCTCTCCTTATGAAATTATACCTCAGAGAAGTATTTGAATTCAGTTATGACAATGCATAAACCAATTCACATTAACTCTTTGTAGCATTCTGCACCTAGATTTCGGCTCACTGGATGTATCCTGTGGACAATCAAAATGCCTAAGGAAGAAAGATGAACACACTGGAGAGGTCTTAATAGAAGTAAAATTATCAAACGTTTCATAAACTTTTTCTCATTAAGATCCATCTGTCCTTCCCATCCCTCCAGTTTTACCAATTTTGCTGATGCTTGTTATTTAATAGCAGACAGCAGGCTCAACCTGAAAGGTATTGTTTCCTAACAAAAGCAGATTCTTTCTGTGTTGTGATTTATTTGCTGAACTGCAACCATTTTGTCATTACAACAAAAAGGCGGGGTAATATTAACAAAGAAAGGCTTTGAAATATTTCAGGCTTTAATTTTTAAAGTTTTTGTTTTTAGTTCCAGTGTTTTTAACTTTTGTGATATTATGATCACCCACATGATACAGCCAGAAATGGGGGGAAGGGACCCTTTAATTTTCAAATGAGGCATAAGGGTGTTTGTTTTTGTTTTTGTTTTAGTTGGTTTGCGATTGTAAATTTATTTAACCATAACTTTTGTGTAAAAGGTAAGGGACCCCTGGATGGTTAAGTCCAGTCAAAGACAGCTATGGGGTGCAATGCTCAGCTTGGTTCAGGCCAAATGAGCCTGCGTTTGTCCACAGACAGCTTTCCGGGTCATGTGGCTGGCATGACTAAACCCACTCCAGCAGTGCTTGGGACTGTGTTGTAACCATCTTCAATTCTATGATTCTGGGCAGCTTACGGCAAGAAAAAAATTAAAATGCACAAGAAGGCAGGGCAACAATAAAGCATATAAAAGCAGTATAATAACAAGAGGCATAGAATCATAGAATTGGAAGAGACCACAAGGGCATCCAGTCCAACCCCCTGCCAAGCAGGAAACACCATCAAAGCATTCCTGACAGATGGCTGTCAAGCCTCTGCTTAAAGACCTCCAAAGAAGGAGACTCCACCACACTCCTTGGCAGCAAATTCCACTGTCAAACAGCTCTTACTGTCAGGAAGTTCTTCCTAATGTTTAGGTGGAATCTTCTTTCTTGTAGCTTGAATCCATTGCTCTGTGTCCACTTCTCTAGAGCAGCAGAAAATGATTTAAAACCCTAGGAAAACAATAATGTTTTTGCTTGGCACCAAAATGGCATCAATGTAGGCACTGGGCTTTCTCTGTGACAAAGGTATTCCATATCCTGGCTCCCACCACTGAGATGGCCCTTGTCTCAGTAGACCTCACCTGGTGGGTGCACCAAAGGAAGGAACTGGGAAGAAGCTCTTAAGGTCAGGGTACATACATGTGGACGAAGGCAATCTTCCAGGAACTTTGGTCCCAAACCAATAAAGACTTTAAAGATCAAACCCTGGGCCCAGAAATGGACACATGATAATCCAAAGGGAAACAGACCTGACAAGGTGTGGTTTTGTGAAGTTCCAGCTCAGGCATATCACTTACCGGTAATACACCTAATTACCTTAGTCTGTTCGTGAAATGGCCAAAATAACAGCAGATGAAAACCAGCATAAAGAATGGATATTACATTCACTACAAGTGTGAATAAGGGGCATACTGTATAAAATACAGCTTGGCAGTCATCTTGTTCATAAGGCAGAAAAACAGAAGCCTCTTTAAGAACAGTAGACAGAATCCCATTCTCTTCTATAGGTAATGTTTCTGGTTTCATCACCTCACCAGACTTAGACTGTCTCTTCAGCATAAGGACTTCGCCTTTCTATATGTCCCTTGCTATTTCTTGGCACTCCCAGGTCTTCTATTACCAAACCCTGGAGATATCTGGAAACACCCAAATAAATGAGGCTGGTTTTCACTTTCATTACAAGGGAGAGGCATAAAGCCCCACCTATACACTGCCAATAGAGGCTCAACCACGCCCATGCTGCGCCTAACATTTGAAGGAAGGAATTCAAGAAGCCAAGGCCAGCACATGGTTCCTATCCATGCCTCATGGTACAGAAACATTGATATGGGAAGCAATGATGTGCCACTACCGTAGCTCTGCCGACACAGATTTGGTTCCATCAAATGTTTTCAGGAGTAGTGGTTGAGGATCCATGCAGCAGCAACTGCCAGGCAACTGCAGGCAGCATATAAACTGAGCATCAGAAAGGTTCTAGATTAAATAGATTGCACTACTGAAGAGTCAATTGCCCCAGGCTGAAGGTACTATAGGAATGAGAGGCAATTTGGATCTGTAGCCTTTGGCAGCTGGGAACTGGGATATCTGGGTTTAAATTACTTGAATGGGTGGCTTTGTGCAATCTGCTGTTTCTTAGGGTACTTAAAGACTGTCATTATTTCAATCACATACAGACAAACTCAGGTTGTTAAAAGGATAGTCCCTTGCACAACAAACCTGTTCTCCCAAAAGACTGGACCTTATGCAATAAGGAAAGTGATCGGGAAATGCCCCGGAAAAGGTGGGATAACATTTGTTTTGATGCAGCAATCATCTAACTTCTCTGCAAACAAATTGGAAGGAATGCTCATTACACAGCAAGTGTCAGCTAATCTCCTTTCAGACAAATCAGGATGGCTGCTCAGTGACCAAGTCTCCACTTGGCCTCAGCAAAATGGAAATAACTGTACAATATAGCTATTTTAAGGGGGGGGGGAGTCAAAGCTTTCCAAGCCTTGACAACATTGTCACTCAGTACTAACCTAGCTGGACAAATGGTCTGAATCGGTGCAAGGTAACAAAGACTGTAAAGTATTTTATAACTTATTTGTCACATCTTAATCCTGCTCCTGTTTCACAAATCTAATGGCAGCATATATATGGCATTATCCAAGAAGAATCTGGCAAGCTACAGGTTAAACTAGTAAGAGACAGTAGTGGGCCAGGACATCCACAAGGCTTTATAGCTGAGCAAGCAAGCTCCTGCTGTGGACTAGACTCCGATATCCCACTACACGAACTGTCAGAAAAGCGACAGAAACGCTAAAGAGAATTCCTGAAGAATTGTCTGTATTCAGATATACCAAGACCGAAAGATACAGTTCTTTCTTTTTTGAAGAGAGCTGAAAATAGTTTGAGACTTTACATCCCATGCATTGTCTGCCTCCCCAACACCCCCATTGCTTCTGCTCCTAAAAAATCTTCGCACTGAAAAAACAACAACGATTGCCTGTCTCCAGCTCAGGGTGGTGCTGGTGGAGGGAACCAAGTGCAGTTGCAAAGCCATTTGTCACTATAAAGCTTGCCTGGAATGTACCGCATACCAACCAAAATATGATGTAGCCATAATCTAATCCCTTGCTAAACCCTTAATGAAACTCTCCTGCAAGACACACATGTGGCTTGACATGTTTTTTCCTAACCACACAGAGGATTAGATTATCCGGGAAGGGGAGATCCTTCTCTCTCTTTTTCTCTCTTTAAATGCAGCACAACCCGGAGTAATTGCAGGCTGCGCTTATTTATAGAAGGTTTGGCAGTTCATAAAAAGGAATATTAGCTGAGCAAGGAATAACTAAATAAGAAACATAACCATTCTAAAGTGTACATATGTACGTACACATGTTATATCTAATCCAAAATGTTAGCCACACCTCATATATCTCTCACATACCAAGAACACCTCCTTATGTTTGAAAAGTGCGTACTGTACAGTACTTGGGTACCTGGTAACCTGATGGTTTGTGTGTGTGTGTTTTTAAAGTAAAACCCTGATCACCGAAGTAGTACAGTATTTCTGAAAGCACTGCTGCAAAAAAAAAATCTGGAAATTCCAAAACGTGGTTAGAACCGTGCACTCTGACACACCCATTTAGGAATCGGTAGAGCAACCTATTATCCAATGTACTTCTTTATGCTCAAATAAGTATTAAAAACACTAAGGAGCCAATGCCTCTTTTTATATACCGTATATATAAAAAAGTATTTTGTAAGCTTCCAACGATCTGGGGTGAGGGGGGTGGGGAATGGATAATAGATTCCCTTCAAAACAGCTCAAGGCAATTTCTATTACAATGGGTCTCTGTTGAAGGCACAGTTATTTCTTTGCAAATACTTGTGGTTCTGTATCACATCAAACTTTTAAAGACTTATTTTGTCATTCGGGGCATGTGATTTTCTTAAATGCATGAGCACTTTCATTGCCAAACAAGCATTTGGTTTTATTAGTCACAGGCAGACTTCGGAAAGCTAGCTGGGGGGCAAGGAGGGAAATGAGCTGCCCATTCCTGCCAGACTGGCTTAAAGTTTGCTTCTAAACCTCATCACTAGTCATGCTCAAATTAAAAGTTCTGAAAGCCAGCGAGCACTTTTCACTTTCTGCCCTTAAAACTCTCCAAATTTCATTCCTAGCATGGAGAAGTCGTTATGGCTTCTGCATCTTGCAAGCATGCAACCGCTTGCTTCTCCTGCCACAAGAATACAGCTAGGTTTCCTCTCCCCCCCCCCTCCGATGTCTACTTCACAGAAGGAACGGATCAAAAATAAATACATAACTGCGGTTTGCAAGGCTGAATATGGACCAGATGTGCAGAAACTCATTTCTCTGTCCAGCAAACATTGTTAGCTTTAAACCTCAGTGTTTCAAGCTAAAAGAACCTTCTATACAGTACTTCTCTATCCTGCCTCCACACAAAACACACCCATGCATCCCTCTTGCAATAAAAATTTCACAGGTTCCCTTTCAGTGTCTTTGTCACGCGGGAAACGCGGGAAAATGTCAATGAAGTTGAACAGTCCAGGCAGCAATCCCAGCAGCTGGTAAGCCGGAGGAAGTTTTTGCTCTCCGAAGTATCTCATACGCTCATCGGCTAGTATAAGGGATTTCATTCATAAGCCACTTACCTATCCGGGCTAAGGAAAGCTGCAACAAGTAAAATCCAACAGCTGCACCCAACCAGACCTTGGCCATTGTTTCCTCTCTTCGAGTTAATGTGTAAAAGTCAAGGAGCTCCTCTCTCCCTGCCTGCACAAAGGAGGGGCGGGAAGCAAAAGGAGGGGGGGGGAAGGTCCCAGGTCTTGTTAAGTCTGCACAGAGAGGCAGCGTCGGAAGTTTGCTGCAGTTTTTATTCCAATTCAAAGTAACTGAAGGAGTGACACAAGAGGGTGGGGAGCGGAATCAAAAGTCACACCCATCTTGAAACAAAAGTGACTAGGCAAAAAGGGGAGGAGAGAAGGCTACTACTTATGAGTAAGCAGTTACCAGCAGCAATTAGTGGAGGCTCCAAATGTCTTTTATTCGTCACAGGGAAGCCTTACTGGAGCAGTTGTGCTGGGAATTGTCCGCAATTCTTCATGCTTAGCAAGGAGGGGAGAAGCTGCCCTCAAAGACCAAAAGTCTATTTAAAAGATCCAGAATAACGGAGGTTTTAGAAGTACAGTATGTGTGTGTGTGTGTGTGTGTGTGTGTATTATTTGTGAATTCACAGCACAAGGTAAAGAGTTAAAACAAAGAACTACATTTCTCTGTAGATTTGTCAGTAATCCCGATCTAGTCATAAGACATAAGAGCATATAATTATTTTTATTTAATGTCCTGCTAGGAGCTGCTTGCACATTTCACAGAAGTGAGCAAGGGGAGAGGAAGGGCACTTTTCTATCATTTCTACTTTGTGCTCTGTGGAGGCTAAAATCCAAAGTGAACATTGGTACATCAAACCCATGGTGAAATAAGCATGCTCCAGTAGTGGGTACCTCCATCTAGAATCAATGGAGACTGAGTACCTCCTCCCCCCCATTGTGGTCCACACAAAATCTAGACTTTGCCACTGAAAAGGCTTCTTGAGAAACTAGCTTCATTCTGAAATTAAAAGCTAATTGCATTGCATTGAGTTCCCATTACCCTACAGTGTGTCCATTTGAAAACATTGCATTGGTGGTGCAGGGGGTCTATCCACACCTGCCCAATGACACTGTGAACAGAAGTGTGTGAATCTGAACTTACGACATGGTTTATCTCTGTAGATCATGGCATAAGAATAAGATTGACATAACTTAAACATGACACGCGGTTCTCCATCCTGACTTGGTACAAACCTGGTACTGGACTCCTTTCTGGAAATACTTCACACCTTCAGAAGGTCATACATGCAAATCCAGTTGATAGCAATTCAGACTCCAGACAAGACCTTCAAGCTAATGGTGGTACCAGAGGCAGACAAAGAGATGGGCAGGTTCAGTTAACTGCTCGCTATCACACTTCTTCTGCCCTTTTGTTAAACAAAACACAGAGAGTGAGAAGCAAACAGGATAGCCAGTTTTTAGCCATTTCTCACTAGGATGAGCAAGGTGAGAAACGGGGCAGGAAATATTGGGGGGGGGGAGGCAGCAATTGCTCATCTCAGAGCCTCTACCTTCCCCCTTGGAGGCCTGAGCTAAGTACCCCAGCATTTCCAGTAGTTAGCTAACAATCCTAGCTCCAAGGTAACAGCACACACACCTGCTTCACTTTAAGGACAGATATATTCTTCCTTCTCATTTATTGCTCTTAGCGTGGGCCCTGCTGGCAAAATTGCCACACCCACATTTCTGTAGGTTTTTAGAATAGGGAATCTTTCACCCTTCAGATCACGGGGAGGTAGAGTTGCTGCATGCTTAAATTGTAGTTGTGCAGTCTTAAGAAGCATTTATATATTATGTCTCTTGTATTTCATATAATAAGCCAAGTTTTCTTTATTCCTTTGCTGTGAGAAGTTGTTTTGGCATAAGGTCAGGGGTTACCAAATTCATAACAAGCACACTTCATAACTCCAGCCAAAGATCCTAAACCTCTCAGTAGTGTGTATATGAGTGCTTGGACATGTATGTGGGTTCAGACTGCAACAACGTTGTGGGTGGGCGGATACCAAGATCGCCACCTTCATTCACCCAGGACATGTGCAGCGAGGGAAAGGCATGGATCATCCAATCAAGGGGCAGGTTTCAAATGCATACCAAGTAACCACAGCCACCCTTGTAGATGGCACAATCTAACATCAATCTAGACTGAAAGCAACATGCTGAGGACGAGCACAAGAGCAATTCCAGACTAAGCAAAAATTAAATTAAATTAAATTAACTTAAAATAAATGGTGCTACAAACCTGGCTAGCGTGTACACAGCCACATATTTTTCTTTAGGTAGATATGTGCCATAATCCTTACACCTAAAAGAGCCCCCACCCCCCCCAAAAGAGGAAATGTTAGTTACTCATGCATCCTCTAGCCTAATTTTCGCATCATATCTGAAGCTACCCTCAAGCTGAGAACAATTGATGCAGACAGCATAAATCAGAATTTCTGTACTTCTTCAATTACTATTGACCTAGGCTTAGGACAGGAGTTGGGGCCGTATTATCCTTGAAATCATTTGAAGGTTTAAGGCAAGTTCAGATGCGAGTTCCTATCAAGGCAAAAGTAAACATAATGTGAAATATCTGTGATAACATAGCCCATGTTTTGGGATGTTTAATTTTTTTTAAATACAGCTGCGGAAGAACCTGACGCATATAAAGCAATAATAATAATTGCCCCCAAACCTAAAATTTACCTCCCACTATATATGCAGGGAAAGCATGCAAGTGCCATTCATGGACAGCCTCCTCAGCATTATGATCTTGATAAATCTGGAATTTGTAAATTATGGTGTAAAAATCCCAATCCCGGTATAAATTATGTTCCAGGCAAATAGTAACTTAAAGAAGAAATGTACTCTAGTTATTAGAAATTCAAAGTCCAGTCTGCACTTAGCTTGTCTCTCTTGTACTGAACTTGTCATACTTGAGAGTGAACTCATCTAGCATTCATCAGCTTATTGACAAGTGGACTGCCTATATGCAAGCAGGTTTAAAGGGTACCCAAATATCACTTTTTTTTAAAAAAAACAAACTACATATAGTTTTTTTACATACAGTTTTGTTCTATGAACCACCCTGAGACCTCTGGGTATAGGGCGGTATAAATTCAATAAATGTAAAATGTATGTGTGTGTGTGTGTGTGTGTGTGTGTGTGAGGTTTTATTGGTTTCCAATATATAGCAATTACAAAAAGAGAGGGGGGAAAGGATTGGGATTTTGATTTTGTTTCCAAATATCACTTTTTAAGACCTAAGTGTACCTAAGAATTTTACTGTGGCTAAAAAGGATGCATTAATAATGATTATACCAGATATGACTTCATTCCCCCCCCCCAGGCCCAGAACATATAACTGTTTATAACTCCCTAGAAAATAAAGAATGCAATGGTTTTCATAATAAATTTTGTCCAGTAGCTTCTAGCTGGCATCCATTTTTATTGATTACTGAGATTTTGAATGTTTTTTATTTCAAATTTGTTTAGATTTATATCTATGTAAAACTTCATACATGTTGGTGAAAATAAGAAAACACGAACACAAAGAAGCACCTGAGATATGCAGTGTAGATATACTAGGATGGACATCTGCCCCCATTTGAAGGGTTGCTTGGTCCAAGTTCAATTTAAAAATAAAGGCCAGTAAGAAGATGGATGTTACTCAACAAGAGTTAGCACCTTGACAGCAGAGGTACAGAGTCAACTAGTCAAAAATCTTCACCAATATGGTGAGATGTGTTGTATTTCCATCTAAATGACAACATTTCTTCTAAATCAGCATCTATACATATAATATGCAAATTCTATGCAAATCTATGTTCTCTTTTGCCCTCTTTTTTGGTGGTGCTGTTCCTCCTTTTTGGCAAATGTGGCTATCCTAAAATACAGGCTTAGCATATGGGAAGAGGGTAGTTTTGTGCAAGCAACTCCCACTAGATTACTCTGCCATGGCACTGCTTGCCAATTTCATGAGCCTACTTCCTACATTAGGTTTGTTCACATCTGCAAATGAGCCCAGATTGATGCTTTTTAAAATCTGTGCCTAGATTTTATTTTCTCCACTAACGGTTTGTATGGCACAGCAAAAATGCCCTTGCTTTGCGGCGCCAAAAGCTTTCCATAACAGAATGTGTGCTCCGAGCTAGTTTGAGCCAGATAGTCCTTTTTGTTTGCTTGAAGGCAGAGAAGTCTATTGGAAAGCCAGGCGTCCATTTCTACTCCTGCCAACCACTTTGTTCCCACGTGTAATTTATGGCCTGTGTCCTGCAGAGCAGCAGGGGGGTGAACAATGGCCTCCAGTAGTTTATGTTCAAAAAGGGAAACAAGCAATAATCCTGCACAACCTCCACATCTTCCAGTTTCTTGGAGCTGACTGAGTTCGCAATTAATACTGGAGGAAACCATTTCAACAGCTGTTCATATACCACCCCTTTAAATTTCCTTTCAATGTAACGAAGTGTGGGCCAAAGGGATAGTTCTCTGGCCATCTCATGCTGCTTACAAACTCAGCACATATGGAAAGGCATTTTGCCATTGCCTCAATCACCTATTGTCACATCCCTTTACAATGGACTACTTTGTGTTTGTAAATGGTGTTCTCAAGAAATTATTAAGCATGCATGCACAACACAACTGATAAAGGGATTATTACCAGGGAGTAAATCCCATTAAATTCCTGAAAACACATATAGGCTTCCACATCAATATGATAATCCTGGACACATTTCCCTGGAAGTAAGCCTGTTCAACACAATGGTACTTACCTCCAAACACAGAGAGGATTGCCTTGTAACTGTAACTTCTTATCGTTGCCTGTCAATGACATCCTTTTTCACATGCTGCTTTCATGTTATTTGTTGAAGTTTAGTACCTTCTACATGCCAAGCATGGTGGTGCTGTGGTCTAAACCACAGAGCCTAGGGCTTGCCGATCAGAAGGTTGGTGGTTCGAATCCCCGCGATGGGGTGAGCTCCCGTTGCTCGGTCCCTGCTCCTGCCAACCTAGCAGTTCGAAAGCACATCAAAGTGCAAGTAGATAAATAGGTACCACTCCGGCGGGAAGGTAAACGGCGTTTCCGTGTGCTGCTCTGGTTCGCCAGAAGCGGCTTTGTCATGCTGGCCACATGACCCGGAAGCTGTACGCCGGCTCCCTCAGCCAATAAAGCAAGATGAGCGCCGCTACCCCAGAGTCATCTGCGACTGGACCTAATGGTCAGGGGTCCCTTTACCCTTTACCTTACATACCAAGCAGAGCTTGTGCTTTACATGTAGAGTAATTGCTCCCGTGAAACAATTATGAGTTATGGCGGCAGGGAGAGTATGTGTACAAATTCAACAGGGCTTAGTTTCCTGGTTGCTATTTTCTTAATGTTGTTACTATTGTTTTCAAGATCATGAATGATATAGTAATTTGTGAATCCTATACAGTAATACGATTTTTGGTGTAATTCTGATGTTTAGCTTTTTTATAGGTTTTTTGTTAATAGTGTTTCATAGATGGTAATTGTTTTATTCATGGTTTGTAATTGCTTTACGGACAATTTGCTAATTATTCTATATGATTTATGCTGTATTTGTGATGTTTTGTTACACTAATGTTAATTATTTTTTGTAAGCCACTTTGGGATTCATTTGAATGAAAAGCAATATAGAAATATCAATCAATCAATCAGTCAATCAATGTAGCAGAAATAGCAAGGAAACTGCTGGAGAGCCTTCAGAGAGACTGCCGGTCACAGTACACAGAACTGGGTTAAAAGAACCAATAGTTGGACTCAGCATTGGATGTTATATGCCTTTTGGAAACAAAAGTCATTATTTCCTCTTGTAAACATCATTCATGAATAGCACTGTGTACTTTTATTTTGTACACAAGCATTGGCTCCCAGCCAAAGAACAAAATGAAAATACATGAAGCAATCCAAAATCCAAAATCTATTCTGGAGAAACTGACTAGATTACTATACAGTGCAGAAATAAAATGTGCTTTCCACTGTAAGGTCCTCGGAGAAGTCCTTACTTATCCCTCTTTCCCCCAGCAATTGCTTTGAACCTGCCACAGAAAAATCCAGAATGAAATTCTAACAGCAGTGGGCAAGTCCCCCCCTTCCTCAAGGAACATATTTGTCATTTCTTGGGGACCACATAACCACTGAGTAGGGCGAGAACCGGTGAGATAAGGACTGTGGCTAACTTAATGTGTACACCACTTTTCAAACCAGTGGTTGAAGCACACTGCATGCAGAGTAAACAGGGCCTTTTAAACTGCCTTACTCTCAAGAAAGTGTGCAAAGGATTGCAACGTTGAGCTTTGTTTCAGTTCGTAAGTAGAAAAAGAGGTTAAAACCAAAAAGCTCCACTTTAATGTTGGGGGTGGGGTGTTGTTGGATGCTGGTGACAAAGAAAAGAATTTTGGTTACCTGCTGAAATCCAAAGCAACCTCAAGCTGAAGTATATTCTTACAAAAAAACAAAGCCAGAGGAAGTAAATTATTTTAAGATCCATGTGTGTCTTTTACGGATTATACAGTATGGCTTGCTGCAACTTCATTAACCAATACAGCTTTGCTTAGGCCACGTGCCAAAGAATGCAAGAATGATAATTCAGCCCCCTTGTTTTCGTTATAACACTTTGCTAGACTATACACAGGTTGTGTAGAAACAGGCACTGTATCAGATCTTCAGCATGTGACCCCAGTGTAGCAGGAAAGCAAACGAAGAACATTGTATGTTTAGAGAAAATAATAGACATCCATTTGTTTCCACTGACTCAGGTAATAACTGGTTACATGCAGTGTTGAGTTAAATAAAACACAAGTGACTCATGTGATGGACAGAATAAGATTTTAAAAAAGAATCTGAATATGTAATTTATTTTTTTACTAAGAATGTTGGTGTAAGGAAAACAACTAGTGCTTTTTTGTTCATGCTTGTGTGTGTCTATCTACCATCTATCTATTGATCTGCATTCCTGAAATCTGCACCATCATCCTTTGTTTAGAGCATGTGGGCTCCTATGCCATGTTATTTTGAAAAATCAAAAGAATATTTTTTTTAAAAAGAAAATAAATACACCATTCTTTCCCAGAATAAAAATCATAAGTCTGCCTTTTCTATACAGGCAAATCTCCTAAATTTTAAGTTATGCACTGCAAAGGAAATATAACATGAATTGGAATCATTATTATTAATAATAAGTGTTTTCGGTTACTTGCTACAAACAGAAATAAAAACACATTTTAATAAAAACACATTGACACAAAAACACATGCAGGTCATAAAAAAATACACAAGGCAATCTTCCATAGCAGCAGAAAAAGAAAACTTCTGCAGGACACTAAGAACAGACAGCAACATTATAGTCCACCATTTATTCTTTCCCAGAATAAAAATCATAAGTCTGCCTTTTCTATACAGGCAAATCTCCTAAATTTTAAGTTATGCACTGCAAAGGAAATATAACATGAATTGGAATCATTATTATTAATAATAAGTGTTTTCGGTTACTTGCTACAAACAGAAATAAAAACACATTTTAATAAAAACACATTGACACAAAAACACATGCAGGTCATAAAAAAATACACAAGGCAATCTTCCATAGCAGCAGAAAAAGAAAACTTCTGCAGGACACTAAGAACAGACAGCAACATTATAGTCCACCAAAAGCCTGGAAAAAGGGTAAGTTTGTTGTTGTTTAGTCGTTTAGTCGTGTCCGACTCTTCGTGACCCCATGGACCATAGCACGCCAGGCACTCCTGTCTTGCACTGCCTCCCGCAGTTTGGTCAAATTCATGTTCGTAGCTTCGAGAACACTGTCCAACCATCTTGTCCTCTGTCGTCCCCTTCTCCTAGTGCCCTCAATCTTTCCCAACATCAGGGTCTTTTCCAAGGATTCTTCTCTTCTCATGAGGTGGCCAAAGTATTGGAGCCTCAGCTTCACGATCTGTCCTTCCAGGGAGCACTCAGGGCTGATTTCCTTAAGAATGGATAGGTTTGATCTTCTAGCAGTCCATGGGACTCTCAAGAGTCTCCTCCAGCACCATAATTCAAAAGCATCAATTCTTCGGCGATCAGCCTTCTTCATGGTCCAGCTCTCACTTCCATACATCACTACTGGGAAAACCATAGCTTTAACTATACGGACCTTTGTCGGCAAGGTGATGTCTCTGCTTTTTAAGATGCTGTCTAGGTTTGTCATTGCTTTTCTCCCAAGAAGCAGGCGTCTTTTAATTTCGTGACTGCTGTCACCATCTGCAGTGATCAAGGAGCCCAAGAAAGTAAAATCTCTCACTGCCTCCATTTCTTCCCCTTCTATTTGCCAGGAGGTGATGGGACCAGTGGCCATGATCTTGGTTTTTTTGATGTTGAGCTTCAGACCATATTTTGCGCTCTCCTCTTTCACCCTCATTAAAAGGTTCTTTAATTCGTCCTCACTGTCTGCCATCAAGGTTGTGTCATCTGCATATCTGAGGTTGTTGATATTTCTTCCGGCAATCTTAATTCCAGCTTGGGATTCATCTAGTCCAGCCTTTCGCATGATGAATTCTGCATATAAGTTAAATAAGCAGGGAGACAATATACAACCTTGTCGTACTCCTTTCCCAATTTTGAACCAATCAGTTGTTCCATATCCAGTTCTAACTGTAGCTTCTTGTCCCACGTAGAGATTTCTAAGGAGACAGATGAGGTGATCAGGCACTCCCATTTCTTTAAGAACTTGCCATAGTTTGCTGTGGTCGACACAGTCAAAGGCTTTTGCATAGTCAATGAAGCAGAAGTAGACGTTTTTCTGGAACTCTCTAGCTTTCTCCATAATCCAGCGCATGTTTGCTATTTGGTCTCTGGTTCCTCTGCCCCTTCGAAATCCAGCTTGCACTTCTGGGAGTTCTCGGTCCACATACTGCCTAAGCCTGCCTTGTAGAATTTTAAGCATAACCTTGCTAGCGTGTGAAATGAGGGCAATTGTGCGGTAGTTGGAGCATTCTTTGGCACTGCCCTTCTTTGGAATTGGGATGTAGACTGATCTTCTCCAATCCTCTGGCCATTGCTGAGTTTTCCAAACTTGCTGGCATATTGGGTGTAGCACCTTAACAGCATCATCTTTTAAAATTTTAAATAGTTCAGCTGGAATATCATCACTTCCACTGGCCTTGTTATTAGCAGTGCTTTCTAAGGCCCATTTGACTTCACTCTCCAAGATGTCTGGCTCAAGGTCAGCAACCACTCTACCTGGGGTGTACGAGACCTCCATATCTTTCTGGTATAATTCCTCTGTGTATTCTTGCCACCTCTTCTTGATGTCTTCTGCTTCTGTTAGGTCCTTACCACTTTTGTCCTTGATTATGGTAATCTTTGTACGAAATGTTCCTTTCATATCTCCAATTTTCTTGAACAGATCTCTGGTTTTCCCCATTCTATTGTTTTCCTCTATTTCTTTGCATTGCTCATTTAAGAAGACCCTCTTGTCTCTCCTTGCTGTTTTTTGGAAATCTGCATTCAGTTTCCTGTATCTTTCCCTATCTCCCTTGCATTTTGCTTGCCTCCTCTCCTCCGCTATTTGTAAGGCCTCGTTGGACAGCCATTTTGCTTTCTTGCATTTCCTTTTCCTTGGGATGGTTTTCGTTGCTGCCTCCTGTATAATGTTACGAGCCTCCATCCATAGTTCTTCAGGCACTCTGTCCACCAAATCTAAATCCTTAAACCTGTTCCTCACTTCCACTGTGTATTCATAAGGGATTTGATTCAGATTGTATCTTACTGGCCCAGTGGTTTTTCCTACTTTCTTCAGTTTAAGCTGGAATTTTGCTATAAGAAGCTGATGATCTGAGTTACAGTCAGCTCCAGGTCTTGTTTTTGCTGACTGTATAGAGCTTCTCCATCTTTGGCTGCAGAGAATATAATCAATCTGATTTCGATGCTGCCCATTTGGTGATATCCATGTGTAGAGTCGTCTCTTGTGTTGTTGGAAGAGAGTGTTTGTGATGACCAGCTTGTTCTCTTGACAGAACTCTATTAGCCTTTGCCCTGCTTCATTTTGAACTCCAAGGCCAAACTTGCCAGTTGTTCCTTTTATCTCTTGATTCCCTACTTTAGCATTCCAATCCCCTGTAATGAGAAGAACATCCTTCTTTGGTGTCATTTCTAGAAGGTGTTGTAGGTCTTCATAGAATTGGTCAATTTCACTTTCTTCAGCACCGGTAGTTGGTGCATAAACTTGGATTACTGTGATGTTAAAAGGTCTGCCTTGGATTCGTATCGAGATCATTCTGTCATTTTTGAGATTGCATCCCATCACAGCTTTTGCCACTCTTTTGTTGACTATGAGGGCCACTCCATTTCTTCTACAGGATTCTTGCCCACAGTAGTAGATATGATAGTCACCCGAACTGAATTCACCCATTCCCTTCCATTTTAGTTCACTGATGCCCAGGATGTCGATATTTATTCTTGTCATCTCATTTTTGACCACATCCAGCTTACCTCTATTCATGGTTCTTACATTCCAGGTTCCTATGCAATATTTTTCTTTACAGCATCGGACTTTCCTTTCGCTTCCAGGCATATCCGCAACTGAGCGTCCTTTCGGCTTTGGCCCAGCCGCTTCATCAGCTCTGAATCTACTTGTACTTGTCCTCCGCTCTTCCTCAGTAGCATGTTGGACGCCTTCCGACCTGAGGGGCTCATCTTCCAGCGTCATAACTTTTATATGCCTGTTGTCTTTGTCCATGGAGTTTTCTTGGCAGGGATACTGGAGTGGCTTGCCAGTTCCTTCTCCAGGTGGATCACGTTTAGTCAAAACTCTCCACTATGACCTGTCCATCTTGGGTGGCCCTGCATGGCATAGCTCATAGCTTCTCTGAGTTATTCAAGCCCCTTCGCCACGACAAGGCATTGATCCATGAAGGGGAAGGGTAAGTTTAATTAATTAATAATTATTAATTAATTAATAATATATTATTAATAAATTTAATTTTATTTATTATTAATAAATAAAAATTATTAATTAATTAATAATATATTATTAATTAATAATATATTATTTGTACCCCCGCCCATCTGGCTGGGTTTCCCCAGCCACTACCTGACTGAAAATATGTCAACAAAGGTGCCATGTAGACCTCACTAGGGAGGGTGTTCCATAACAAGGAGCCACAACTGAAAAGGCCCTTTCACTTATTTTCCTTTCCCATGATGAATTCAAAGCAAACTGCTAATGCACATATGTGCACACACATAAACACCCTACAAATACAAAAGTTCATATCCCAGAAAAATCATTATTACATTCTTTATTCTGAAAAACAGTACTTGGCCAGCCCCAACATTTCAAGATAGTGAAAACAAAGCCAACACCAAACTTCTGAATCCCGGGCTAGAAAATAAATGCTCTAACTTTTATTTTATTTTCAGAATAACAGAAACACGGAACCTCAGCTTACATTACCTGATCTTTCACGTAATGGAAGGAAGGTGTTTACCTTTTGTCCATTGTTCTAGATGACCTAATGTATGAGCTGAAGCCTCAACACACCTGATCAAGCAAAGTCTTGTTCACACCAATTTTCTTCCCCTTCCCTTTTTTTGAAAGATATAAGATCAAATGGGGCTTCTGTGCAATTGAGCCTTCACATTAAGCAAATGACAGCACTGGCATAGTAGTATACAAGGAGGTGGACCATGTAAAGGAGCTCATGAATTGGGACTGAAACTCTGGTATCGGCTTCTAAATCCTAAATCCTTGTACACTATTTTTTGTAATGGTGTCCAGACAATGAACTGCTCTCCATAGGGGAGATTTCCTGGTTCAATCGCTGTTCCTTTCACAGGGCCGTTAAGACAGGTTAATTTCAGATCAGCATTTTGTTGCTGTGGCGAATATGATTCATTTTGATGCTTCTGTTATCAAGTTGTGTTTTATGTACTATTTCTTTGTTACTATTCTAATATGTGGTTTCGTGAGCGCTACTTTATATTGTTTTATTGAAACCTGTAAGCCAAACTTTGTTCATCGATATCCAGCAATACGTTGTGAATTGTCATTGATTTCACATCAGCAAATTTACATGGAAAGAAATTCTGCTATTTATGTACAGAGTCCGCACCTTAGCTCTGCATGTATGTGTAATGTCAAGATGAATGGTGCAGACAAGGTTGGTTAAAGGTCAGCTGAGTCAGCGGCAGCACCAGGTTTTCAGAAACAGAGCAGGCATCTATGAGAATAAATCAAACCTAATGTGAGGCCAAGAGCTGTAATTCAGGGTCAAGACGTCTCATGGGATCAAGGTCTAGTCAGGGGGCAAAAACAAAAACAAACAGAAAAGCTGGAAGAAACAAACACAGAGTCTGGAAGAAACCAGAAAAGAAAATAGGCACTATTCAAGGTATTGCTTTTAATCATTCTAGATATCCATACACTGACAGATAACTCTCCCATCCTAATTTCTATGGCAATCTCTGCAAACCTAATTTTCTAACCTTCTGGAGGCAAATCAGGTGCTCTGTTACCGAGGAACACGAGGGACCTCACACTGTCCTTTGGAGAGGCTATGGAACGCCGTGGTGCTTGGTAAATTTTATTATCAAAATAAGCTGTTTTCGGAATCGGACAAAGTACATTTTTACATCTAGATGGCAGAAAACACCTCTTGCCTTTGGATTTTAGGAGAGAAGTATATTCCCCATCTGCAAACCGCCCTGGGATCCTTGGATAAAGGACAGTACATAAATTTAATAAATCATCATCATTTGGGGACCAAAAGAAGAAACACTTTGGCAGAACCATCTTGGAAACCAGTATGGTGGAAAGATGGGATATACATTTTTTGGGGGAAAAACTCACATCCTTCAAGGTGAAGGATCTCCTTTGCATACAGCATGTATTGCTAGACAACCACCTGTAAGGCAGGGACTGTGGGCCCATGTTATATTGCCTGATGGTTACCTGCACTACCACTGGTACACAAATTGAGTAAACACGAGCAGCAGGTAGCTCTCATTAAAAATTGGCACCATATCTATCAAAATGCTTTCCTTCCTAAATGAGTACATTTGGGAGGAATGAGGTAGGTGCACTTATAAATGCTGGAATACTGGCCATCTGCCAGTCCAGGTAATTGCATTCTAACTAAACAAACATTTACCTTATGTTTTATATTAGAGATGTTGCTGTTAAAATGAATCATGCCGGGTAGCTGCAAAACTCTCCTTTAGAAAATGCTATACTCCAATAC